>NC_068439.1:4790526-4810526 GCF_023373465.1 Oncorhynchus keta | reverse complement strand
ATTATCATAAAATAAGTAGGTTATAAATAAAACGATATAAATTAAACAGTCAATCAAGATCTGTTCTGCGATTGTGTTTTGATTTTAAAATGTGCATCCTAAACAAGCTACTACAGCAAACAATCTGACATTAACGGAGGCCTACGTAACTGCTGGCATGGACTCGTTAGCATGGTCTCGTTAGCATGGTCTCGTTAGCATGGCCTCGTTAGCATGGCCTCGTTAGCATGGCCTCGTTAGCATGGCCTCGTTAGCATGGTCTCGTTAGCATGTCCTTGTTAGCATGGTCTCGTTAGCATGTCCTTGTTAGCATGGCCTCGTTAACATGGTCTCGTTAGCATGGCAACGTTAGCATGGCCTCGTTAGCATGGCCTCGTTAGCATGGCCTTGTTAGCATGGTCTCGTTAGCATGGCCTCGTTAGCATGGCCTCGTTAGCATGGCCTCGTTAGCAAGGTCTCGTTAGCAAGGTCTCGTTAGCATGGCCTCGTTAGCATGGCCTCGTTAGCATGGTCTCGTTGGCATGGCCTCATACCAGTCCTATATCCTTAGATTTGCTAAGTCTTCACTAAATAGCACGTCAGATGAATGTTTACATAATATAGTAATGGAGGAATCAACTATGTACTTTTTAAAAGTTTTAAAACAGGATATTTGTCTCTACTGCCTATGAATCCGTGCCAGATAACTATCAATGTCGAGGTGTCTTTGCAATGCCAGAAGAATCCTCAACATTTTGCTGCATTCAATTTGACCTTTGTCAGATGCTTATTCTCCTGACATTGAGTGTGAAATGGCAGAGGAGGGCCAGAGTTAGGTGTCATTAAGCCAGCGGTTCTTAAACTAGGGGTCGCGACCCATGTGGGGTTGTCATGTAATTAAGCCAGCGGTTCTAAAACTAGGGGTCGTGACCCATGTGGGGTTGTCATTAAGCCAGCGGTTCTAAAACTAGGGGTCGCGACCCATGAGGGGTTGTCATTAAGCCAGCGGTTCTAAAACTATGGGTCGCGACCCATGTGGGGTTGTCATTAAGCCAGCGGTTCTAAAACTAGGGGTCGCGACCCAAGTGGGGTTGTCATTAAGCCAGCGGTTCTAAAACTAGGGGTCGCGACCCATGTGGGGTTGTCATTAAGCCAGCGGTTCTAAAACTAGGGGTCGCGACCCATGAGGGGTTGTCATTAAGCCAGCGGTTCTAAAACTATGGGTCGCGACCCATGTGGGGTTGTCATTAAGCCAGCGGTTCTAAAACTAGGGGTCGCGACCCAAGTGGGGTTGTCATTAAGCCAGCGGTTCTAAAACTAGGGGTCGCGACCCATGTGGGGTTGTCATTAAGGCAGCGGTTCTAAAACTAGGGGTCGCGACCCATGTGGGGTTGTCATTAAGCCAGCGGTTCTAAAACTAGGGGTCGCGACCCAAGTGGGGTTGTCATTAAGCCAGCGGTTCTAAAACTAGGGGTCGCGACCCATGTGGGGTTGTCATGTAATTAAGCCAGCGGTTCTAAAACTAGGGGTCGTGACCCATGTGGGGTTGTCATGTAATTAAGCCAGCGGTTCTAAAACTAGGGGTCGCGACCCATGTGGGGTTGTCATGTAATTAAGCCAGCGGTTCTAAAACTAGGGGTCGCGACCCATGTGGGGTTGCCTGATATGAAAATGAGGTGACATTAACATTTCCAAAATCCTGAAGAAAAAAATATATATATTCAAAAACAATACATGTGTTATAATCTATGTATATATATATATATAAATAATGTATCTCAAAATCATTGTAAAGTGGTTGACCTTAAATCTAAATGATAATTCTTAAAATGTAAACGATTCAATTCAATGAGAGAGTGCCTTTAGATAACGAGAAAAGGCCTTGAATCGCTTGAATCATTCCCATGGTGAATCACTAGCTACACTATGAAACCACACACTACTGAATCATTCCCATGGTGAATGACTAGCTACACTATGAAACCACACACTATTGAATCATTCCCATGGTGAATCACTGGCTACACTATGAAACCACACACTATTGAATCATTCCCATGGTGAATCACTAGCTACACACTATTGAATCATTCCCATGGTGAATGACTAGCTACACTATGAAACCACACACTATTGAATCATTCCCATGGTGAATCACTAGCTACACTATGAAACCACACACTATTGAATCATTCCCATGGTGAATGACTAGCTACACTATGAAACTACACACTACTGAATCATTCCCATGGTGAATGACTAGCTACACTATGAAACCACACACTATTGAATCATTCCCATGGTGAATCACTAGCTACACTATGAAACCACACACTATTGAATCATTCCCATGGTGAATCACTAGCTACACTATGAAACCACACACTATTGAATCATTCCCATGGTGAATGACTAGCTACACTATCAAACCACACTACTGAATCATTCCCATGGTGAATGACTAGCTACACTATGAAACTACACACTACTGAATCATTCCCATGGTGAATGACTAGCTACACTATGAAACTACACACTATTGAATCATTCCCATGGTGAATCACTAGCTACACTATGAAACCACACACTACTGAATCATTCCCATGGTGAATCACTAGCTACACTATGAAACCACACACTACTGAATCATTCCCATGGTGAATCACTAGCTACACTATGAAACCACACACTACTGAATCATTCCCATGGTGAATGACTAGCTACACTATGAAACCACACACTACTGAATCATTCCCATGGTGAATGATAAAGCTACACTATGAAACCACACACTACTGAATCATTCCCATGGTGAATCACTAGCTACACTATGAAACCACACACTATTGAATCATTCCCATGGTGAATGACTAGCTACACTATGAAACCACACACTATTGAATCATTCCCATGGTGAATGACTAGGCCCTCTAACACTATGAAACCACACACTATTGAATCATTCCCATGGTGAATGACTAGGCCCTCTACCACTATGAAACCACACACTATTGAATCACTCCCACGGTGAATGACTAGGCTCTCTACGCTATGAAACCACACTATTGAATCACTCCCACGGTGAATGACTAGGCCCTCTACCACTATGAAACCACACACTATTGAATCATTCCCATGGTGAATGACTAGCTACACTATGAAACCACACACTATTGAATCATTCCCATGGTGAATGACTAGCTACACTATGAAACCACACACTATTGAATCATTCCCATGGTGAATCACTAGCTACACTATGAAACTACACACTATTGAATCATTCCCATGGTGAATCACTAGCTACACTATGAAACCACACACTACTGAATCATTCCCATGGTGAATGACTAGCTACACTATGAAACCACACACTATTGAATCATTCCCATGGTGAATGACTAGCTACACTATGAAACCACACACTATTGAATCATTCCCATGGTGAATCACTAGCTACACTATGAAACCACACACTATTGAATCATTCCCATGGTGAATCACTAGCTACACTATGAAACCACACACTATTGAATCATTCCCATGGTGAATCACTAGCTACACTATGAAACCACACACTATTGAATCATTCCCATGGTGAATCACTAGCTACACTATGAAACCACACACTATTGAATCATTCCCATGGTGAATCACTAGCTACACTATGAAACCACACACTACTGAATCATTCCCATGGTGAATCACTAGCTACACTATGAAACCACACACTATTGAATCATTCCCATGGTGAATGACTAGCTACACTATGAAACCACACACTATTGAATCATTCCCATGGTGAATCACTAGCTACACTATGAAACCACACACTATTGAATCATTCCCATGGTGAATGACTAGCTACACTATGAAACCACACACTATTGAATCATTCCCATGGTGAATCACTAGCTACACTATGAAACCACACACTACTGAATCATTCCCATGGTGAATGACTAGCTACACTATGAAACCACACACTATTGAATCATTCCCATGGTGAATCACTAGCTACACTATGAAACCACACACTATTGAATCATTCCCATGGTGAATCACTAGCTACACTATGAAATCACACACTATTGCAGAGACTTCGATATTTTACGGCCACAGTCGATATGGTGAAAACAATGAGTTGGGAGGCAGAGGCACAGAAACAAACATCAATACCTTTGTCAGATAACACTGTTTAAACGAAGGATGTATGGTGTGACTGAATGACTCAGATACTCCCCAGCTGATGATCTCCAAATGGCCGTTAGCAGTGAGGTCCAAGCATGCCCATGCATTGACTTTTGTTCACAATACATGTCAGAGGATGCTATTTACGAGGACATATTGTTCTGTCTCACGATTCCATAGCTTGAAACGGCACAGGGGATGTGCAGTGTGTTATGTGATGATGTGACGATGACGAAAAACCGATTCCACATGGGATCGAATGTTGAGGGTTTGCAGAGATGGAACTCCATCATAAACACTTAAACGCTAGTAAAACTAAATGCATGCTCTTCAACCGATCGCTGCCCGCACCCGCCCGCCCGACTAGCATCACTACTCTGGACGGTTCTGACTTAGAATATGGGGACAACTACAAATACACCCGTAGCACGCACTCCAGCAGGTATATCTCACTGGTCATCCCCAAAGCCAACACCTGCTTTGGCCGCCTTTCCTTCCAGTTCTCGGCTGCCAATGGCCTAGAACGAATTGCAAAAATCGCTGAAGTTGGAGACTTATAACTCCCTCACTAACTTTAAACATCATCTATCTGAGCAGCTTACTGATCACTGCATCTGTACATAGTCCATCTGTAAATAGCCCAACCAATCTACCTCATCCCCATATTGTTATGATTGACATTTTTGCTCTTTTGCACCCCAGCATCGCTATTTGCACATCATCATCTGCACATCTATCACTAATTTGCTAAATTGTAAGTACCTCGCTACTTGGTCCTTCTGTAGCTCAGTTGGTAGAGCATGGTGCTTGTAACGCCAGGGTAGTGGGTTCGATCCCCGGGACCACCCATACGTAAAATGTATGCACACATGACTGTAAGTCGCTTTGGATAAAAGCGTCTGCTAAATGGCATATATTATTATATTATTATATTATTATATTATATTATTATTATTATTATTATATTATTATATTATTATTATTATATTATATATTATTATTATTATATTATTATTATTATTATTATATTATTATTATTATTATTATATTATTATTATTATATTATTATTATTATTATATTATATATTATTATATTACTATGGCCTATTTATTGCCTTACCTCCTCACGCCATTTGCACACACTGTATATAGACTTTTTTTCTATTGTGTTATTGACTGTACGTTTGTTTATGTGTAACTCTGTGTTGTTGTTTCTGTCACACTGCTTTGCTTTATCTTGGCCAGGTTGCAGATGTAAATGAGTACTTGTTCTCAACCGGCCTACCTGGTTAAATAAAGGGTTAGGGTTATATATATAAATACCTGGTTAAATAAAGGTGAATAAAAAAATACAAATCTATGCCCTCTAGTTCTAAATGTGTCTCCTTCTGCAATATAAACTCGTTGTATGAGCAAATAGCGGCAAAAGAGCTGAGCACAGAACTCCGAGATATACTGCAGCAGGTAACGTTTATTATAAACTACATCAAACTAAAGATATACTGCAGCAGGTAACGTTTAATATACACATCAAACTACACTCACCGCAGACTGTTGGCAAAGCTATGTGGAGGTATGTGATCAGAGCATGACAGTGTTCTGTTTCACACCGAGGCCTGGTGGTTATCGAGGCTTGGTGGTTATCGAGGCTTGGTGGTTATCGAGGCTTGGTGGTTATCGAGGCTTGGTGGTTATCGAGGCTTGGTGGTTAACGAGGCTTGGTGGTTATCGAGGCTTGGTGGTTATCGAAGAGGAGTGGTGGTTATCGAGGCTTGGTGGTTATCGAGGCTTGGTGGTTATTGAGGCTTGGTGGTTATTGAGGCTTGGTGGTTATCGAGGCTTGGTGGTTATCGAAGAGGAGTGGTGGTTATCGAGGCTTGGTGGTTATCGAGGCTTGGTGGTTATCGAGGCTTGGTGGTTATCGAAGAGGAGTGGTGGTTATCGAGGCTTGGTGGTTATCGAGGCTTGGTGGTTATCGAAGAGGAGTGGTGGTTATCGAGGCTTGGTGGTTACCGCGGCTTGGTGGTTATCGAAGAGGAGTGGTGGAAATTGAGAGACAATGGATTTGAAAAAAAAACAGACGTTCTGTGTAATGTAAAGAACAGAAACCAACATCAGTACGTGTCCCACACCAGAGATGAAGCTTAGAACAGCACTTTGGAACGTCCCTGCTTCTCAATCCCATCGACTGTGATCCGTTCAGTTCACATGCCACTAAGGGAAATCAAACAGCTGACTGAGCTGTCATGTGACCAAATTAGTTTTGGTTCCTGACACAAAGGTGGTACCCTGCCTCTGTCTGAGAATTAATTCCAGGTTAAAAACAATTGAGAACTAAAAAATCTCAGCGCTCAAAGACAACTGGGAACTCGGAAAGAAACAAGATCCAACTAGGAAAAATATATTATTATTTCAAAATATATAATATTTTTCAACGGTCATCCAACTTGGAAGTCCAACTCTGGAACTCAGACGTTTTTCTAGAGCTACGAATCCGAGTTCCCTCTTGTCTTGAAAGCACCGTAAAACTCATGGCTATACCCCTTCGTCAGCTCATATCTGTGTGAAGCTGGATCTCGTCTGCATTAAAACCAAATATCCATCCAGGCTGGATGTGACAGCAGCGATGCGGTGCGTACTGTCAACCACACCCCCTGACTTTGAGAAGCTTAGACGTGACATGCATCAAGCATACCCATCTCATTACTGGTGGTAAAATGAGACTAATTTGCAATTGACTGTCAAACATTAAAAGTGTGTGATCGTGAGTTGAGAAGACAATCAGAAATACTGTTAGAATGTTTTCTATTGATAGTCATAGACCCAATTAAAAAGTAAATATTGACTGGTAATTACATATTATTATTATATATATATATATACTTTTTTTTGACGGTAGATCAGTTTTAATATTGCAGTTAGATTGTAGCTTCCATCAATGCAATTGTCTGCATCATTTCCAATCCCCCACATATGCTTTTGTAAATAATATATATATATATGTACATGGTTCGGTAGATTACTTTCTCTATGTAATCCATAACAGTTACTAGATGTCTGAAATTGTAATCAGTAATGTAACTTTTGGATTATATCATCTGATTACATTCCATTACTCAGTGGTGTATAGTACCTAACTAAAAAATACTTTCAAGTACTACTTAAGTACTTTTCAGGGGCATCTGTACTTTACTTTACTATTTATATTTTTGGTAACTTTTACTTTTACTTCATTAAGATATAGGGGCGGCAGGGTAGCCCAGGGGTTAGAGTGTTGGACTAGTAACCGGGAGGTTGCAAGTTCAAATCCCCGAGCTGACAAGGTACAGGGGTTAACTGCCCCTGAACAGGCAGTTAACCCACTGTTCCCAGGCTGTCATTGTAAATAAGAATTTGTTCTTAACTGACTTGCCTAGTAAAATAAAGGTAAAAATAAGAAAATATCCTGGGAATCCTTCAACATTTTCCACGTACCAGAACCCATCACTACACTGGTAAAGGCCTATTTCCAAGACCTGCAATTGTGTTTCACAACACCTGACTTCACAACAAGATGGCAGCGCTTGGAAGTAGGCATAATGGCAGGCTGTACAATCTCTCCTCTGGCCTTCACTATGGCCATGGAAGTCATCATCAGGGCATCGAGATGGGTGGTCGGCGGTGAGAGAACTAAGGAAGGGCTCCGTCTCCCACCTATCCGAGCATACATGGATGACATGACTACACTGACCACCACTGCAGCATGCACCAGGCGGCTACTTGCAAAACTGCAGGATAACATCAAGTGGGCCCGGATGAAAATCAAGCCAAGCAAATCTCGAAGCATCTCCATAGTCAAGGTACAGCTTAAAGATATGAGGTTCTGCATTGGAGATGACCCGATACCAACGGTATCTGAGCAACCCATCAAGAGCCTGGGTAGATGGTACAACGAAAGCCTCCGGGATAAAGATCAAGTGCAGCAAGTGGCTGGGTGTCCCACGATGCCTGAGTAACATCGGCCTCTATGGCAAAGGGGTCCTTGAACTACCTCTTACAAGTCTAACGGAGGAGTACAAGTGCTCTAAAGTAAGACTTCAGATGACATTGAAGGACTCCAAAGACCAGACCATTAGCAAGGCTGCACCTCTCCTACAAACTGGACGGAAATGGACATCATCCAAGGCTGTGCAGCAAGCAACATCAGCCCTGAGACACCAAGACATTGTGGGGAATATCCAGCATGGAAGAGGAGGCTTTGGCCTGGCAGCAAGCAAACCAATGTTCTATAAGGCAACAACATCTGAACGCAGGAAGCTGGTGGTCGAGGAGGTGCGCAGACAGGAGGAGACTGCAAGAAATGCAAAGGCTGTCTCTCTTGCTAAACAAGGGCAATGGACGCGGTGGGAAGGCCTGGAGAGGAGAAAGATCAACTGGAGTGAGCTTTGGCAAATGGAGGCAAGCGACATCAGCTGTTTATGATGTGCTTCCATCACCAAAAAATCTACATCAATGGTATGGCAAGGACTCGACCTGTCCCCTCTGCCCGGCTCCAGCGACTCTCAGGCATATAATGACAGGTTGCAAGACCAGCCTCTCACAAGGCCGCTACACCTGGAGGCACAATCAGGTCCTCAAGAGCCTGGCTGCAGCACTTGAGACCAAGAGGAGTGCAACCAATTCATTACCTCCAAAAACAAGCAATCCCGTAAAAACAACAACATTCATCCGGGAGGGACAGAAAAGGCCCAAGTATCCTCCTACAAAGCCAGAAACTGGACACCTAGCCATGGCCCGGGACTGGAAGATGCTTGTCGATATTGGCCAGCAACTCATTTTTCCACCTGAGATTGCTTCTACCAACCTTAGGCCAGATATGGTACTCTGGTCCCCTTCACGAAAGGCTGTGTACATCATAGAGCTCACAGTCCCGTGGGAAAACTCTGTTGAAGAGGCCTACGAGCGTAAGAAACTGCGTTACACAGAGTTGGCAGCAGACGCAACTCAGCGTGGCTGGAATGCAAAGGTCTGGCCAGTTGAAGTGGGATGCAGAGGATTCGTGGCTTCTTCCATCATCAGGTTGCTGAAAGAACTTGGAATCCATGGACAGGCTCTGCGGCAGACCGTCAGAGCAGTTTCGCAAGCAGCTGAAAGAGGCAGCCAGTGGATCTGGATCAAACGGAAGGACCCTTGCTGGGCTATAACTTCATGACCCCCCACCCCCACCTGAGAACACAATTCAGATCCCTCCAACTTGAGGAGGGCATATGAGGTATGCGGTCAGCTGTATGGCTGGCTCAGGGAAGAGGACGCCCCTGCCTTGCATAGTCCCGTGGGACATCTTACTTGGGCATGGGACACAAGCTAAGGCTTCATTACCCTTTAGCTGGCCACCTTTGATGAGGGTGTTTAGTGATTAAAGGCCGAAACACCCACTGATTCGAAGGCACACTACTGAGGATGTGTCCCAAAATTGACATCTTACCCCAGTCTAAGAAATAAACCTCCCATGCCACTCTGTCAACATCACGGCAAATCTCATGTGAGTGCATTCCATCTATTGGCACAATGGACAGTTTTTAACATCTCGTCCCGTGTTTTATGATTCTGAACTCACTATTGAGAAAATCACCTTTGAATGTTTTGCGATCTAGTGAAGAGCTCCTCTTTGTCTATACCCATTCAGCATCGTTCACACCCTCTGAAGCCTTAGCCCCACCCATCTCTGAAGCCTTAGCCCCACCCATCTCTGAAGCCTTAGCCCCACCCATCTCTGAAGCCTTAGCCCCACCCATCTCTGAAGCTTTAGCCCCACCCATCTCTGAAGCATTAGCCCCACCCATCTTGGTTCACTCTCAGAGCGCACACTGGACGCTCTGGCCGATGATTTCTTTACCTTTGGATAACATTAAATCATCTAGGTAAACAACATTTAAGATCACACACATCAAGTAATGTTAGCTAACGAGCCAGCCAGCTAACATTAACTAGTTAACCAACAATGAACAAAGTGGCAACAATCTCATAGTGCTGAGAGCTAACCAACTAGGTTCAATGTCAGCTAGCTAGCTAATATTCTAACTAGAAAAGCAAACGGCTCTGGGAAACAAATAATAAAATATATAACGTCAGCTAGGGAGCCTGCCAGCTAACGTTAGCTATCTAGCTAACAGTACACTTTAGCTTGAAATGAAACGACTTTCTGTCCAAATTTGAATTTGCAGATATCAAAATGGGATTTGTTTGCCAAACAAATTTGGGAACCTCTGCATTAAGCCTTTGCTTATTTTAAGGGATCAGATCTCCTGGCTGGTTTGAGGGATGAGATCTCCTTGCTGGTGTGAGGGATCAGATCTCCTGGCTGGTGTGAGGGATCAGATCTCCTGGCTGGTGTGAGGGATCAGATCTCCTGGCTGGTGTAAGGGATCAGATCTCCTGGCTGGTGTGAGGGATCAGATCTCCTGGCTGGTGTGAGGGATCAGATCTCCTGGCTGGTGTGAGGGATCAGATCTCCTGGCTGGTGTGAGGGATCAGATCTCCTGGCTGGTGTGAGGGATCAGATCTCCTGGCTGGTGTGAGGGATCAGATCTCCTGGCTGGTGTGAGGGATCAGATCTCCTGGCTGGTGTGAGGGATCAGATCTCCTGGCTGGTGTGAGGGATCAGATCTCCTGGCTGGTGTAAGGGATCAGATCTCCTGGCTGGTGTGAGGGATCAGATCTCCTGGCTGGTGTGAGGGATCAGATCTCCTGGATGGTGTGAGGGATCAGATCTCCTGGCTGGTGTGAGGGATCAGATCTCCTGGCTGGTGTGAGGGATCAGATCTCCTGGCTGGTGTAAGGGATCAGATCTCCTGGCTGGTGTGAGGGATCAGATCTCCTGGCTGGTGTAAGGGATCAGATCTCTTGGCTGGTGTGAGGGATCAGATCTCCTGGCTGGTGTGAGGGATCAGATCTCCTGGCTGGTGTGAGGGATCAGATCTCCTGGCTGGTGTGAGGGATCAGATTTAGGGGCCATTGTATAAATTACTCCAATCACAACGTTAGCCCTTCAATTAAGAAGCTCCGGAAACAACATCACAGTGTAATGTTTATCTCGTCTGACCCAGGAGGGGGGTCTTGGTTCTTAATGTCTCTAATGTTATCTGTTATCAAGTTTTTATTGTGATCGGAAATGGGCTACCTGCTTGTTCAGAGAGATAGTTTTTCTCCACTCTTTTCTTGTGGGTTATGTATTTTTCTAGTTCAGTGGATCCTGCCGTGTGAAACCTGAAACCCTCTTAGGCCGCCCCATCCCGCATACGGGATCGTGACTACAGCCTCAAGCTCATTACCATAACGCAACATTAGCGATTTCTGAAAATTGCAAAATAAATGAAATAAATATGCCTGTCCTCAAGCTTATCCTTTTCTTAACAATCCTGTCGTCTCAGATTTTCAAAATATGCTTTAGAACCAGAGAAAATCAATAATTTGTGTAAGAGTGGTGATAGCTAGCTTAGCATTTAGCGTTAGCATTTAGCACGCAACATTCACAAAAACCAGCAAAGGGATCAAATAAAATAATTTACCTTTGAAGAACTTCAGATGTTTCAATGAGGAGACTCTCAGTTACATAGCAGATGTCCAGTTTTTCCTGAAAGATGCTTGTGTAGGACACAACGTTCCGTTTTGTTACTATGCATTTGGCTACCGAAACTAACCGAAAATTCAGTCACCTAAACGTCGAACTTTTTTCCGAATTAACTCCATAATATCGACTGAAACATGGAAAACGTTGTTTGAATCAATCCTCAAGGTGTTTTGTCATATATCTCTTCATTGAAATGCCAGTCCTAGAAGCGTGCATTCTTCTCTGATTCGGATGGAAAAATACTGGGACCTGACTTTTGCGCACCAACTTCCACGCAGACACCATGCGGGACACATGGTAATTGTAGGCTCTTATGGCCAATCTTCCAATGATATGCCTACAAATACGTCACAATGCTGCAGACACCTGGGGGAAACGATAGGAAGTGTCCGTTGATTCCTGTGCCATTCACAGCCATATAAGGAGATCTTGGAAAACGTGCCTTCAGAAATCCTGTTGATTTCCTGGTGACTCAAACATCTTGGTTTTGCCTGTAGATATTGTTCTATGGCACTCACAGTGAAAATCTTTGCAGTTCTGGAAACGTCAGAGTGTCTTCTTTCCAAAACGATCAATTCCAAGCATAGTCGAGCATCTTTTCGTGACAAAATATCGCGCTAAAAACGGGCACGTCTTTTTATCCAAAAATGAAATACTGCCCCTAGAGTTCTAACAGGTTAAAAGGCGCTCTGGATAAGAGCGTCTGCTAAATGACTTAAATGTAAATGTAAATGTAATGTAAATGTAAATGTAAATGTCATGTAAATGTAATGTAAATGTAAATGTAAATGTAATGTAAATGTAATGTAAATGTAAATGTAATGTAAATGTAAATGTAATGTAAATGTAATGTAAATGTAATGTAAATGTAATGTAATGTAAATGTAATGTAAATGTAAAAGGATCTGCCACTTTTTTAAATTTTTTGCCTGAAATGACATTCGCAAATCTAACTGTAGCTCAGGTCCTGATGAAAGGATATGCACATTCTTGGTACCATTTGAAAACACTTTGACATTTCTTTGACATGTGAAAGGAATGTAGTAGAATATAACACAATGGATCTGGTAAAAGATAATGCAAAGAAGAAACAAAAACATTATTTTGCCATCTTACTCTATTTGAAATGCAAGAGAAAGGCCATAATGTATTATTCCAGCCCAGGTGCAATTTAGAATTTGGCCACTAGATGGCAGCAGTGTATGTGCAAAGTTTTAGACTGATCCAATGAACAATTGCTTTTCTGTTCGAAATGTTGTATCAAGACTGCCCAAATGTGCCTAATTTGTTTATTAATAACTGTTCATGTTCAAAATTGCGCACTCTCCTCAAACAATAACATGGTATTATTTCACTGTAATAGCTACTGTAAATTGGCAATTAGATAAACAAGAATTTTAGCTTTCTGCCAATATCAGATTTGTCAATGTCCTGGGAAATGTTATTTTTACTTACAACCTCATGCTTATCGCATTAGCCTACGCCAGCTAAACCTTCCCGAACCAAGATGCCACACACTGTGCTCTATTATGGCCTGCGCATGGATCAATACATGTTTTGGTCATAAATAAATGATCAGCTATTATCAGCACACACAGACACGTATAGAGTATGGCATATGATTACAATCGTTTTCTCCTTTGTAACCATGGTTACACTGACTGGACAAATCATTAGGAACACCTGCTCTTTCCATGAAATAGACTGACCAGGTGAATCAAAGTGAAACCTATGATCCCTTATTGATGTCATCTGTTAAATCCACTTCAATCAGTGTAGATGAAAGAGAGGAGACGTGGGTTAAAGAAGGATTTTTAAGCCTTGAGACAATTGAGACATGGATTGTGTATGTGTGCCTTTTCAGAGGGTGAATGGGCAAGACATATTTTTTTAAGTGCCTTTGAACTGGGTATGGTAGTTGGTCCCAGGAGCACCGGTTTGTGTCAAGAACTGCAATGCTGCTGGGTTTTTATGCTCAACAGTTTTCCCTTGTGTATCTAGAATGGTTCCACTACCCAAAGGACATCCAAGCATTGGAGCCAACATGGGCCAGCATTCCTGTGGAACTGGGGGCGGGGGTGGGGAGGGCTTTTCAGATCCAACTCCTCTACTAATGTACCAAAAGTCTGTGGATTACGTCATTTTACAAACATTGAAGAAAGACTGCGACTTTCTTCAATGTTTTGTGCTTCGTTTGTAATACCTTTTATTAAATGAAATTAAAGTAGTGTGGCTGGTTGGGGTCTAGTTGGGGAGAAGTGTCTGATGCCCTCCCAGTCACCCCGCCCCAATCCCCTTGTCACAATTTACGGTAAGATGGTTTTTAGGCATCACTGTATGTAGCCTAGTGCACTCATCGTTTGTTACTACTTCGTCCTCTTTTCAGAGCAGGGGTGTCTCCTCCTTCATCTGGGAAGGTTTCATAAGTTGACCTCTTTTCAGAGCAGGGGTGTCTCCTCCTCCAACTGGGAAGGTTTCATATGTTGACCTCATATCAGAGCAGGGGTCTCTCCTCGTTCATCTGGGAAGGTTTCATATGTTGACCTCATTTCAGAGCAGGGGTCTCTCCTCCTTCATCTGGGAAGGTTTCATATGTTGACCTCTTTTCAGAGCAGGGGTCTCTCCTCGTTCAACTGGGAAGGTTTCATATGTTGACCTCTTTTCAGAGCAGGGGTCTCTCCTCCTTCATCTGGGAAGGTTTCATATGTTGACCTCTTTTCAGAGCAGGGGTCTCTCCTCCAACTGGGAAGGTTTCATATGTTGACCTCTTTTCAGAGCAGGGGTCTCTCCTCCTTCATCTGGGAAGGTTTCATATGTTGACCTCATATCAGAGCAGGGGTCTCTCCTCCATCAACTGGGACGGTTTCATATGTCGACCTCTTCTCAGAGCAGGGGGCTCTTCTCCATCAACTGGGACGGTTTCCTACTTTGTTCTCCTCTCAGAGCAGGTGTCTGAGAAGAATTCTATCCTTTGTGTTCCCTTCCAAACCCACAGCACTGCCAGTGAAGCGGAGCTGAGACTTCATCCCTATTTCCTCCATTGACGGTCTGATCAGAATGTGTTACTTGCGTCTTTCTCTCAGCCTAGCAGACATGTCCCCCAGGCGCTCTCTTTTGATGACTTCTGTAACCGTAATAGCCTTGGTTTCATGCATGTTAACATTAGAAGCCTCCTCCCTAAGTTTGTTCTATTCACTGCTTTAGCACACTCTGCCAACCCGGATGTTCTAGCTGTGTCTGAATCCTGGCTTAGGAAGACCACCAAAAATTCAGAAATTTTAATTCCAAACTACAACATTTTCAGACAAGATAGAACTGCCAAAAGGGGCGGTGTTGCAATCTACTGCAAAGATAGCCTGCAGAGTTCTGTCCTACTATCCAGGTCTGTACCCAAACAATATGAACTTCTACTTTTAAAAATCCACCTCTCTAAAAACAAGTCTCTCACCGTTGCCGCCTGCTATAGACCACCCTCTGCCCCCAGCTGTGCTCTGGACACCATATGTGAACTGATTGCCCTCCATCTATCTTCAGAGCTCGTGCTGCTAGGCGACCTAAACTGAAACATGCTTAACACACCAGCCCTCCTACAATCTAAACTTGATGCCCTCAATCTAATTATCAATGAACCTACCAGGTACCTCCCCAAAGCCTTAAACACGGGCACCCTCATAGATATCATCCTCACCAACTTCCTCTCTAAATACACCTCTGCTGTCTTCAACCAAGAACTCAGCGATCACTGTCTCATTGCCTGCATCCGTAATGGGTCAGCGGTCAAACGACCTCCACTCATCACTGTAAAACGCTCCCTGAAACACTTCAGTGAGCAGGCCTTTCTAATCGACCTGGCCGGGGTATCCTGGAAGGATATTGATCTCATCCCGTCAGTAGAGGATGCCTGGATATTTTTTTTAAATGCCTTCCCAACCATCTTAAATAAACATACCCCATTCAAGAAATTTAGAACCAGGAACAGATATAGCCCTTGGTTCTCCCCAGACCTGACTGCCCTTAACCAACACAAAAACATCCTATGGCGTTCTGCATTAGCATCGAACAGCCACCGTGATATGCAGCTGTTCAGGGAAGCTAGAAACCATTATACACAGGCAGTTAGGAAAGCCAAGGCTAGCTTTTTCAAGCAGAAATTTGCTTCCTGCAACACTAACTCAAAAAAGTTCTGGGACACTGTAAAGTCCATGGAGAATAAGAACAAATCCTCCCAGCTGCCCACTGCACTGAAGATAGGAAACACTGTCACCACTGATAAATCCACCATAATTGAGAATTTCAATAAGCATTTTTCTACGGCTGGCCATGCTTTCCACCTGGCTACTCCTACCCCGGTCAACAGCACTGCACCCCCAACAGCAACTCGCCCAAGCCTTCCCCATTTCTCCTTCTCCCAAAGCCGTTCAGCTGATGTTCTGAAAGAGCTGCAAAATCTGGACCCCTACAAATCAGCCGTGCTAGACAATCTGGACCCTTGCTTTCTAAAATTATCTGCCGAAATTGTTGCCACCCCTATCACTAGCCTGTTCAACCTCTCTTTCGTGTCGTCTGAAATTCCCAAAGATTGGAAAGCAGCTGCGGTCATCCCCCTCTTCAAAGGGGGAGACACTCTTGACCCAAACTGCTACAGACCTATATCTATCCTACCTTGCCTTTCTAAGGTCTTCGAAACCAAGTCAACAAACAGATTACCGACCATTTCGAATCTCACCATACCTTCTCTGCTATGCAATCTGGTTTCAGAGCTGGTCATGGGTGCACCTCAGCCACGCTCAAGGTCCTAAACGATATCTTAACCGCCATCGATAAGAAACATTACTGTGCAGCCGTATTCATTGATCTGGCCAAGGCTTTCGACTCTGTCAATCACCACATCCTCATCGGCAGACTCGACATTCTGTATTCTTCCGGCCCTTCTTTGGACACTGTGTTAACCTGTTAAGCCCACCCGATACGCAGGCGTCTCATCTAGCCATCTGGAAATGAAAATGCGCTACGCTAAATGCTAATAGCACTCGTTAAAACTCAAACGTTCATTAAAACACACATGCAGGGTACTGAATTAAAGCTACACTCGTTGTGAATCCAGCCAACAAGTCAGATTTTTAAAATGCTTTTCGGCGAAAGCATGAGAAGCTATTATCTGATAGCATGCAACACCCCGAAATACCTGAAGGGGACGTATCACATAATCACTAACCTTTGATGATCTTCATCAGATGACACTCATAGGACTTCATGTTGCACAATACATGTATGTTTTGTTCGATAAAGTTCGATAAAGTTCATATTTATATCCAAAAATCTCAGTTTACATTGGCGCGTTATGTTCAGTAATATTGTGCCTCGAAAACATCCGGCGAATTTGCAGAGAGCCACATAAATTTACAGAAATACTCATCATAAACATTGATAAAAGATAAAAGTGATAGGCACAGAATTAGAGATATACTTCTCCTTAATGCAACCACGGTGTCAGGTTTAAAAAAAAGATTTACGAAAAAAGCACACCATGCAATAATCTGAGTACAGTGCTCAGACACAAAAACAAGCCATACAGATACCAGTCATGTTGTGGAGTCAGTAAAAGTCAGAAATAGCATTATAAATATTCACTTACCTTTGATGATCTTCATCAGAATGCACTCCCAGGAATCCAAATTCCACAATAAATGTTTGTTTTGTTCAATAAAGTCCATAATTTATGTCCAATTACCTCCTTCTTGTTCGCGCGTTTAGCCCAGGAATCCAAACGCTCAATGCTTAGCAAAAAGTCAAAAAAGTTATATTATATTCCGAATACCTCCTTTTTTTTTTGCTCGTTTAATTCACAAATCCAAACTCACGGGGCACGGGCAAGTCCAGGCAAAAGTTCAGACGAGAAGTCCAAAAAGTTGTATTACAGTTCATATAAACATGTCAAACGATGTATGGAATCAATCTTTAGGATGTTTTTATCATAAATCTTCCATAATGTTTCATCCGGGCAACTCCTTTGTCTTTAGAAATGAAAAAGAACGCAGCTAACTCTCATGGCCAAGCGCATGAATTAGCTCATGGCATTCTGCCAGACATTCTGAATCAAACAGTTCTCATTCGCTCCCGCTTCACAGTAGAAGCCTGAAACAAGGTTCTAAAGACCGTTGACATCTAGTGGCAGCCTTAGAAAGTGCAATATGACCCCATAGACACTGTATATTGGATAGGCAATGAGAAGAAAAACTACAATCCTCAGATCTCCCACTTCCTGGTTGGATTGTTTTCAGGTTCTTGCCTGCCATATGAGTTCTGTTACACTAACAGACATCATACCGTTTTAGAGACTCCAGAGTGTTTTCTATCCATATCTGCTAATACTATGCATACATTAGCTTCTGGGCATGAGTAGGAGGTAGTTTACTCTGGGCGTGCTTTTCATCCGAACGTGAAAATGGATCTCCTGTTATGAGTTGGTTGGTCCCTCCAGACCTTAACCTCTAGTGACTCCCCATCCCGCATGAGGGAGCGTAATCATCGCCTGACACTAATCAGCTTAACGCAACGGACATAAATATTCCTAGAAAATATTCCTATTCATGAAAATCACAAATGAAATATATTGAGACATAGCTTAGCCTTTTGTTAATCACACTGTCATCTCAGATTTTCAAAATATGCTTTACAGCTAACGCTAGACCAGCATTTCTGTAAGTTTATCGATTGCCAAGCATAGCATTGTGTCCAGCTAGCAGCAGGTAACTTGGTCACGGAAATCAGAAAAGCGATCAAATTAAATTGTTTACCTTCGATGAGCTTTGGATGTTTTCACTCACGAGACTCCCAGATAGATAGCAAATGTTCCTTTTTTCCAAAAATATTATTTTTGTAGGCGAAATAGCTCCGTTTATTCTTGACGTTTGGCTGAGAAATCGCCCGGAAATTGCAGTCATGAAAACGGCAAAAACTATTGCAAATTAGCTCCATAATATCGACAGAAACATGGTAAACGTTGTTTATAATCCATCCTCAAGGTGTTTTTCAAATATCTATTTGATTATATATCGATTATATATGTTGGTCTCTATGGTAACACAGTAAAATACCTACTCTATTCTCCTGCCCATCACAGAAGTTACACTATAGCATGGGAGTGAATAGCAATGGCTACATCCCAAATAACACCCTATTTCCCTATATAGTGAGTGGAGTACTATTGGTCAGGGCTCATAGCACAAGGTGCCATTTTTATGAGGTTGAGAGATACAGTACAGCATAAGAACCTGATGACAACCCAACATCAGAGCTTAGTGCCCATAGTGGAAAACATTGTTTTATCTCCTGATGATAACCAAACATCAGAGCTTAGTGTCCATAAGGGAATACATTGTTTTAGCTTCCTCGCCATTTGGGATGCAGACTAAGCTGAAGTAAAGAGCAACTGACAGATCTGTTTATTGCTGGGGTGTTGTCATAGTCTAGTCGGGGCTGAGGAATAATGTGAAAGTGTGTTTTTTAAATGTACTTTATTTGAATGTATTTATTTCACCTTTATTTAACCAGGTAGGCCAGTTGAGAACACCTTTATTTAACCAGGTAGGCCAGTTGAGAACACCTTTATTTAACCAGGTAGGCCAGTTGAGAACACCTTTATTTAACCAGGTAGGCTAGTTGAGAACACCTTTATTTAACCAGGTAGGCCAGTTGAGAACACCTTTATTTAACCAGGTAGGCTAGTGGAGAACACCTTTATTTAACCAGGTAGGCTAGTGGAGAACACCTTTATTTAACCAGGTAGGCTAGTTGAGAACACCTTTATTTAACCAGGTAGGCCAGTTGAGAACACCTTTATTTAACCAGGTAGGCCAGTTGAGAACACCTTTATTTAACCAGGAAGGGCCAGTTGAGAACAAGTCCTCATTTACAATTGCGACCTGGCCAAGATAAAGCAGAGCAGTTCGACACGTACAACGACACAGAGTTACACATGGAGTAAAACAAACATACAGTCAATAACACAATGGAGAAAGTTTATATACAGTGTATGCAAAATAGGTAGAATAAGGGGTGTGATTAAACAAATACGCCATAATGGCAAATGAAACACTGAGGTGATAGATGTGCAGAAGATGAGTGTGCAAGTAGCGGTACTGGGGTGAAAAGGAACAAGATAAATAAAAGAAATAACAATTGTTACGAGTAAATGAGTGAAGAGGTGTGGAGTCAGGCG
>NC_068439.1:4778026-4785526 GCF_023373465.1 Oncorhynchus keta | reverse complement strand
CTCAATCCCAATACACCCTAACTAGTTAACATTATCCTTATCCCTCTGTTTGTTTCTCTCAATCCCAATACACCTTAACTAGTTAACATTATCCTTATCCCTCTGTGTGTTTCTCTCAATCCCAATACACCTTAACTAGTTAACATTATCCTTATCCCTCTGTGTGTTTCTCTCAATCCCAATACACCCTAAATAGTTAACATTATCCTTATCCCTCTGTGTGTTTCTCTCAATCCCAATACACCTTAACTAGTTAACATTATCCTTATCCCTCTGTGTGTTTCTCTCAATCCCAATACACCTTAACTAGTTAACTAGATAACATTATCCTTGTCCCTCTGTATGTTTCTCTCAATCCCAATACACCCTAACTAGTTAACATTATCCTTATCCCTCTGTTTGTTTCTCTCAATCCCAATACACCTTAACTAGTTAACATTATCCTTATCCCTCTGTGTGTTTCTCTCAATCCCAATACACCTTAACTAGTTAACATTATCCTTATCCCTCTGTGTGTTTCTCTCAATCCCAATACACCTTAACTAGATAACATTATCCTTGTCCCTCTGTATGTTTCTCTCAATCCCAATACACCCTAACTAGTTAACATTATCCTTATCCCTCTGTTTGTTTCTCTCAATCCCAATACACCCTAACTAGTTAACATTATCCTTATCCCTCTGTGTGTTTCTCTCAATCCCAATACACCCTAAATATTTAACATTATCCTTATCCCTCTGTGTGTTTCTCTCAATCCCAATACACCTTAACTAGTTAACATTATCCTTATCCCTCTGTGTGTTTCTCTCAATCCCAATACACCCTAAATAGTTAACATTATCCTTATCCCTCTGTGTGTTTCTCTCAATCCCAATACACCCTAAATAGTTAACATTATCCTTATCCCTCTGTGTGTTTCTCTCAATCCCAATACACCCTAAATAGTTAACATTATCCTTATCCCTCTGTGTGTTTCTCTCAATCCCAATACACCTTAACTAGTTAACATTATCCTTATCCCTCTGTGTGTTTCTCTCAATCCCAATACACCCTAAATAGTTAACATTATCCTTATCCCTCTGTGTGTTTCTCTCAATCCCAATACACCCTAAATAGTTAACATTATCCTTATCCCTCTGTGTGTTTCTCTCAATCCCAATACACCTTAACTAGTTAACATTATCCTTATCCCTCTGTTTGTTTCTCTCAATCCCAATACACCCTAAATAGTTAACATTATCCTTATCCCTCTGTTTGTTTCTCTCAATCCCAATACACCTAACTAGATAACATTATCCTTATCCCTCTGTGTGTTTCTCTCAATCCCAATACACCCTAACTAGATAACATTATCCTTATCCCTCTGTGTGTTTCTCTCAATCCCAATACACCCTAACTAGTTAACATTATCCTCATCCCTCTGTTTGTTTCTCTCAATCCCAATACACCTTAACTAATTAACATTATCCTTATCCCTCTGTTTGTTTCTCTCAATCCCAATACACCTTAACTAGTTAACATTATCCTTATCCCTCTGTTTGTTTCTCTCAATCCCAATACAGCCTAACTAGTTAACATTATCCTTATCCCTCTGTTTGTTTCTCTCAATCTCAATACACCCTAAATAGTTAACATTATCCTTATCCTCTGTGTGTTTCTCTCAATCCCAATACACCTAACTAGATAACATTATCCTTATCTCTCTGTGTGTTTCTCTCAATCCCAATACACCTAAATAGTTAACATTATCCTTATCCCTCTGTTTGTTTCTCTCAATCCCAATACACCTAACTAGATAACATTATCCTTATCCTCTGTTTGTTTCTCTCAATCCCAATACACCCTAAATAGTTAACATTATCCTTATCCCTCTGTTTGTTTCTCTCAATCCCAATACACCTAACTAGATAACATTATCCTCGTCCCTCTGTGTGTTTCTCTCAATCCCAATACACCTTAACTAGTTAACATTATCCTTATCCCTCTGTGTGTTTCTCTCAATCCCAATACACCCTAACTAGTTAACATTATCCGTATCCCTCTGTTTGTTTCTCTCAATCCCAATACACCCTAACTAGTTAACATTATCCTTATCCCTCTGTTTGTTTCTCTCAATCCCAATACACCCTAACTATCCCTCTGTTTGTCAATAACATTATCCTTATCCCTCTGTTTGTTTCTCTCAATCCCAATACACCTAACTAGTTAACATTATCCTTATCCCTCTGTGTGTTTCTCTCAATCCCAATACACCCTAACTAGTTAACATTATCCTTATCCCTCTGTTTGTTTCTCTCAATCCCAATACACCCTAACTAGTTAACATTATCTTTATCCCTCTGTGTGTTTCTCTCAATCCCAATACACCTTAACTAGTTAACATTATCCTTATCCCTCTGTTTGTTTCTCTCAATCCCAATACACCCTAAATAGTTAACATTATCCTTATCCCTCTGTTTGTTTCTCTCAATCCCAATACACCTAACTAGATAACATTATCCTCGTCCCTCTGTGTGTTTCTCTCAATCCCAATACACCTTAACTAGTTAACATTATCCTTATCCCTCTGTGTGTTTCTCTCAATCCCAATACACCCTAACTAGTTAACATTATCCGTATCCCTCTGTTTGTTTCTCTCAATCCCAATACACCCTAACTAGTTAACATTATCCTTATCCCTCTGTTTGTTTCTCTCAATCCCAATACACCCTAACTAGTTAACATTATCCTTATCCCTCTGTGTGTTTCTCAAAATCCCAATACACCTAACTAGATAACATTATCCTTATCTCTCTGTGTGTTTCTCAAAATCCCAATACACCTAACTAGTTAACATTATCCTTATCCCTCTGTTTGTTTCTCTCAATCCCAATACACCCTAAATAGTTAACATTATCCTTATCCCTCTGTTTGTTTCTCTCAATCCCAATACACCTAACTAGTTAACATTATCCTTGTCCCTCTGTTTGTTTCTCTCAATCCCAATACACCATAAATATTTAACTATTATTATCCTTATCCCTCTGTTTGTTTCTCTCAATCCCAATACACCTAACCAGTTAACATTATCCTTATCCCTCTGTTTGTTTCTCTCAATCTCAATACACCCTAAATAGTTAACATTATCCTTATCTCTCTGTGTGTTTCTCAAAATCCCAATACACCTAACTAGATAACATTATCCTTATCTCTCTGTGTGTTTCTCAAAATCCCAATACACCTAACTAGATAACATTATCCTTAACTCTCTGTGTGTTTCTCTCAATCCCAATACACCCTAACTAGTTAACATTATCCTTATCCCTCTGTTTGTTTCTCTCAATCCCAATACACCCTAACTAGTTAACATTATCCTTATCCCTCTGTTTGTTTCTCTCAATCCCAATACACCCTAACTAGTTAACATTATCCTTAACTCTCTGTTTGTTTCTCTCAATCCCAATACACCCTAACTAGTTAACATTATCCGTATCCCTCTGTTTGTTTCTCTCAATCCCAATACACCCTAACTAGTTAACATTATCCTTATCCCTCTGTTTGTTTCTCTCAATCCCAATACACCCTAACTAGTTAACATTATCCTTATCCCTCTGTTTGTTTCTCTCAATCCCAATACACCATAAGTAGTTAACATTATTCCACTAGCTAGTCATTAATAGTAGCTTGACATCTTTACACTGTAGGAATTGTAATTTGTGTTATTTAATATTTTAGGGACTCCTGAGCAAACCAGCTAAACCAGAGTGTGAATTGGGAATGTACCGTATTTGACAGGGAATTTACCACAGAACAGCATTTTTCAGCAGTTGAATGAAAAAAACAAAGCACTATTTATAAAAAGTGATTACTGCTGCCAGTACATTTTGAAAAACACATGACTATTCATTATTTTGACACCACACTCCAAAGAAAAACAAGTCCTGCAGGCTCTGGGTTAGTCTCATCTGGATGACTGTCCATTTGTGTGGTCCTCTCATCTGGATGACTGTCCATTTGTGTGGTCCTCTCATCTGGATGACTGTCCATTTGTGTGGTCCTCTCATCTCGATGACTGTCCATTTGTGTGGTCCTCTCATCTGGATGACTGTCCATTTGTGTGGTCCTCTCATCTGGATGACTGTCCATTTGTGTGGTCCTCTCATCTGGATGACTGTCCATTTGTGTGGTCCTCTCATCTGGATGACTGTCCATTTGTGTGGTCCTCTCATCTGGATGACTGTCCATTTGTGTGGTCCTCTCATCTGGATGACTGTCCATTTGTGTGGTCCTCTCATCTGGATGACTGTCCATTTGTGTGGTCCTCTCATCTCGATGACTGTCCATTTGTGTGGTCCTCTCATCTGGATGACTGTCCATTTGTGTGGTCGAGACCTGGCCCAGAACAGTCTAAAGTATGAGACGGTTTTTAAATGTATGTGTCCTCGGCAGACTATTAATGTTCTGTATAATGTTTCATGTTTTGTGTTTTGTGTAGACCCGAGGAAGAGTAGCTTCCAGAGGAAGAGTAGCTGCTCGGGGAAGAGTAGCTTCCCGAGGAAGAGTAGCTGCCCGAGGAAGAGTAGCTTCCCGAGGAAGAGTAGCTACTGCTTTTTAAAACACCTTAAGGGGATCATAATAAAATACCAAATTGATTGTGTGAGTTGATGTACCAGTTAGTGATCATTCCACGAGTTGCCCTGCTTTTTAGGGACACTTCCCCACTGAGAGGAACAAGGGGCTAAGGGGAAATTGGGTTTGTGCCTCAGTTTCTCAATTGCTCTCTCTCTCTCTCCCTCTCCCTCTCTCTCAATTCAACTGCTTTATTTGCTTTATTGGCAAGGGAAACATATGTTAACATTGAATAGATAATACAGAATAATAATAATACAAATTAGACTCACTGAAGTTCCAAAAAAATAAAGGTGTTTCAAGTGTATTTCATATTATGTCGAGAGAGAGAGAGAGAGAGACAGAGAGAGAGAGAGACCTACAGCAGCACCTAGATCTTATGCACAGATTCTGTCAGACCTGGGCCCTGACAGTAAATCTCAGTAAGACCAAATTAATGGTGTTCCAAAAAAGGTCCAGTCACCAGGACCACAAATACAAATTCCATCTGGAGACTGTTGCCCTAGAGCACACAAAAAACTATACGTACCTTGGCCTAAACATCAGCGCCACAGGTAACTTCCACAAAGCTGTGAACGATCTGAGAGACAAGGCAAGAAGGGCATTCTATGCCATCAAAAGAAACATACATTTCAACATACCAATTAGGATGTGGCTACAAATACTTGAATCAGTCATAGAGCCCATTGCCCTTTATGGTTGTGAGGTCTGGGGTCCGCTCACCAACCAAGACTTCACAAAATGGGACAAACACCAAATTGAGACTCTGCACGCAGAATTCTGCAAAATATCCTCCGTGTACAACGTAGAACACCAAATAATGCATGCAGAGCAGAATTAGGCCGATACCCACTAATTATCAAAATCCAGAAAAGAGCCGTTAAATTCTACAACCACCTAAAAGGAAGCGATTCACAAACCTTCCATAACAAAGCCATCACCTACAGAGAGATGAACCTGGAGAAGAGTCCCCTCAGCAAGCTGGTCCTGTATCGACATAACCTGAAAGGCCGCTCAGCAAGGAA
Organism: Oncorhynchus keta; assembly: GCF_023373465.1. NCBI lineage: Eukaryota > Metazoa > Chordata > Actinopteri > Salmoniformes > Salmonidae > Oncorhynchus > Oncorhynchus keta. The sequence continues at coordinate 4,779,893 of NC_068439.1, read as the reverse complement.
GAAGCCACTGCTCCAAAAAACCGCCATCAAAAGGTCAGACTACGGTTTGCAACTACACAGGAGTGGCTGTGTACTTTTGGGAGAAATGTCCTCTGGTTTGATGAAACAAAAATAGAACTGTTTGGCCATAAATGATGACCATCGTTATGTTTGGAGGGAAAAGGGGGAGGCTTGCAAGCTGAAGACCACCATCCCATCCGTGAAGCACAGGGGTGGCAGCATCATGTTGTGGGGGTGCTTTGCTGCAGGAGGGTCTGGTGCACTTCACAAAATAGATGACATCATGTGGGAGGAAAATGATGTGGATATATTGAAGCAACATCTCAAGACATCAGTCAGGAAGATAAAGCTTGATCACAAATGGGTTTTCCAAATGGACAATGACCCGAAGCATACTTCAAAAGTTGTGGAAAAATGGCTTAAGGACAACAAAATCAAGGTTTTGGAATGACCATCAGAAAGCCCTGACCTCAATCCTATAGAACATTTGTGGGTAGAACTGAAAAAGTGTGTGTGAGCAAGGAGGACTACAAACCTGACTCAGTTACACCAGCTCTGTCAAGAGGAATTGGCCAAAATTCACTCAACTTATTGTGGGAAGCTTGTGGAAGGCTACCCGAAACGTTTGACCCAAGTTAAACAATTAAAAGGCAATGCTACCAAATACTAATTGAGAGTTTGTAAACTTCCGAACCACTGGGAATGTGATGACAGAAATTAATGAGGAAATAAATAATTCTCTCAACTATTATTCTAACATTTCACATTCTTAAAATGGTGATCCTAACTTACCTATAACAGGGTGTTTTCCTCTGATTAAATGTCAGGAATTGTGAAAAATGCATTTGGCTAAGGTGTATGTAAACTTCCAACTTCAACTGTATATTCTAAAATAATTTTATACAGTACGCTACATGTCAGTACCAACTTTCAGTCAGAGATGATAATAAACTATATAATATATTTTTAAATGGTGCTGCAGTAGGCAACATAACACAAGACCACTACACCACCGGTTAATATACAGGTACAGGTATTTCCTTGTGGAGTCAACTGATAATAACCAGTACGTTTTAATTGGGACATAATTGTGTTGTTGTGAGACGAACATGGCAACGTCCTCTTGATGGCATCAGTACATTTTAATTGAATCATTGAATGTAAACTTCTGACTTCCACTGTTGAAGAGGGCGGGACTCAAGCTGCATCCCTGTCTCACCCCAAGGTACTGTGTAAAGAATTGTGTGTTTTTAGCATTTTTATTTTGTCATTTCTCTCGAACTCTCTTGAATCTCTCTTGAATCTCTCTTGAATCTCTTCGCACATCAAGTCTGCCTCTCCTGACCTCTCCTGACCACCGGACGGAGCTGATGTCTGTGTGTATCTTCTGCCTTACTTAGTCTCAGAGAATCAGAGAAAAAGGCTCTATCTCTCCTGTGCTTTCTTTCCCTTTCGTTATCTCCTCTCCTTTGTGTCTCTCTCTCTCTCTCTCTCTCTCTCTCTCGCTGTGTCTCTCTCTCTGTGTGTCTCTCTCTCTCTCGCTGTCTCTCTCTCTCTCTCTCTCTCTCTGTGTGTCTCTCTCTCTGTGTGTCTCTCTCTCTGTCTCTCTCTCCCTCTCTCTCTGTGTGTCTCTCTCTCTCTGTGTGTCTCTCTCTCTGTGTCTATCTGTGTCTCTCTCTCTGTGTCTCTCTCTGTGTATCTCTCTGTCTCTGTCTCTCTCTCTGTCTCTCTCTGTCTCTCTCTCTCTCTCTCTCTCTCTCTCTCTCTCTCTCTCTCTCTGTGTGTCTCTCTCTCTCCCTGTGTGTGTGTCTCTCTCTCTCTCTCTCTCTCTCTCCCTGTGTGTGTCTCTCTATCTCTCTCTCTCTCA
>NC_068439.1:4748026-4773026 GCF_023373465.1 Oncorhynchus keta | reverse complement strand
TAGAGGGATAGAGGTCAGGAGGGATGGAGGGATAGAGGGATGGAGGGATAGAGGGATAGAGGTCAGGAGGGATGGAGGGATGGAGGGATGGAGGTCAGGAGGTCAGGAGGTCAGGAGGGATGGAGGGATGGAGGGATGGAGGTGGAGGGATGGAGGGATGGAGGGATAGAGGTCAGGAGGGATGGAGGGATGGAGGGATGGAGGGATGGAGGATCAGGGATGGAGGGATAGAGAGGATCAGGAGGGATGGAGGATAGAGGGATGGAGGGATGGAGGGATGGAGGGATGGAGGGATGGAGGGATGGAGGGATAGAGGGATGGAGGGATAGAGGGATGGAGGGATGGAGGGATAGAGGGATAGAGGGATGGAGGGATAGAGGATGGAGGGATGGAGGGATAGAGGGATAGAGGGATGGAGGGATGGAGGGATAGAGGGATAGAGGGATGGAGGGATGGAGGGATAGAGGGATGGAGGGATAGAGGGATGGAGGGATGGAGGGATAGAGGGATGGAGGGATGGAGGGATGGAGGGATAGAGGGATGGAGGGATGGAGGGATGGAGATGGAGGGATGGAGGGATGGAGGGATAGAGGGATGGAGGATGGAGGGATGGAGGGATGGAGGGATGGAGGGATGGAGGGATGGAGGGATAGAGGGATAGAGGGATAGAGGGATAGAGGGATAGAGGGATAGAGGGATAGAGGGATGGAGGGATAGAGGGATAGAGGGATGGAGGGATAGAGGGATGGAGGGATGGAGGGATAGAGGGATGGAGGGATGGAGGGATGGAGGGATGGAGGGATGGAGGGATGGAGGGATGGAGGGATAGAGGGATGGAGGGATGGAGGGATGGAGGGATAGAGGGATGGAGGGATGGAGGGATAGAGGGATAGAGGGATGGAGGGATGGAGGGATAGAGGGATAGAGGGATAGAGGGATGGAGGGATAGAGGGATGGAGGGATGGAGGGATAGAGGGATGGAGGGATGGAGGGATAGAGGGATGGAGGGATAGAGGGATAGAGGGATGGAGGGATGGAGGGATGGAGGGATAGAGGGATAGAGGGATGGAGGGATGGAGGGATGGAGGGATGGAGGGATAGAGGGATAGAGGGATGGAGGGATGGAGGGATGGAGGGATGGAGGGATGGAGGGATGGAGGGATAGAGGGATGGAGGGATGGAGGGATGGAGGGATGGAGGGATAGAGGGATGGAGGGATAGAGGGATGGAGGGATGGAGGGATGGAGGGATGGAGGGATGGAGGGATGACACAAAAAGAGCTGGAGGAAATTGAATGACTGTGTACAGCCTTCCCTCGCTAACCCCCCCACCCTCCTCCATATCACCTCAGGTTTCTCCATCCATCCATCCCTCCCTTCCAACCCTTCCGTCCCTCTATCCTTTCATTCCTCCCCCATCCCCTTCCATCCTCCCAGCCCTCTGAAAGACAGAGTGCCCTTGCAGGGTAATTATATTAGGTTGGGTGATAAGGTACAGGGTGATCATTAAACTAAAAGGTGTTGAATGCCTCGTGGGGAATTGGCTTTGCGTGCTTTGAATCATGCTGTCATGTCCTGACATCTTGTCTGAAATAGCCGTAACCTAGTGCTCCTAAGTAAATAGCATCATCATGCAGAATAAATAGAAGGGGAAAACAAATAATACTAAATCAACAGTCTGAACGGTGGGTATGTTACCGGGGCGTGTAGTTATTTACAGGTTTCAGCCATGACTGGGCGCTTGGCTGGTCAGGGAGATAATGCTTTCTTTATAGGTCTATAAATAACCACGTCTCGACGAAGAGCTTTCTTCTTCCTCCCATCTTCCTCCCTCCCTCCAGTCACAAGATGGTTAAACTTCGCAGTATTTTCGTTTTTACATTATTTTTCTAAACATTTCTTGAGTTATTACCTACAGCCGAAAATAGCTTTTGGATATTAGATCGGCGGTCACTCACCAGCATTTCGACCATAAATTCTACTTTCCTGAATTGGATACAAATCAAATCAAATAAAATGTATTTATATAGCCCTTCGTACATCAGCTGATATCTCAAAGTGCTGTACAGAAACCCAGCCTAAAACCCCAAACAGCAAGCAATGCAGGTGTAGAAGCACGGGGGGATACCCCCGCCCATTTCCACTCTTCCCAGGTACTGCTCCATGACAACGCCAATGGAGACGAGGAATACAAAGTGGGCTTTTAGTCCGAGTCAGGTGGCGTGGACCACTTCAGAGTACATGACTCGTTAACGTTCAGTCCCTGGAAAATAAAGTCGACGAGCTCAGGGCGAGGATCTCCTTCTCGAGAGATATCAGGGACTGTAACATGAAATAGTGTCTCACTGCGGATATCTGTCCCTGTCCATACAGCCAGTGGGGTTCTCCGTACATCTCACGGACAGGAATAAATAACTCTCCCGGGGAAAAACAATGCTGAGGGGGCTGTTTCTTAATGAACAACTCATAGTGTGATTGTGGTAACATGCAGGAACCCACTAAGTCATTTTGTTGTCCCTCACCACTAAATGAATACCTATATAATTTTATTTTTCATCGTCACAGCCGTGTATATTCTCCTCCGCGCTGCGATGGCTCTCAGAACACACTGGAAACTGTGAAGATTATAGCGATGTATTGTAGCGATGGACTTTAATTAAGCAAATCTGAGGAAGCACTGAATTTAATGACATATGTCTTGTCAGTTTAATTAAATTAGTTATTTTGTCCCAAAATGTTGAAATTGTAATTCTATGGGAAAGCCATCCGTTTGCATTTTGTCCACATTAATGTTTTAACAGTGTTTAAATATTTATTCTCTGTTTTTAGTGATTCTTTTCTGTCTGCTGATAGAGTTGTTGAGTCTACGAAGGCTATAGAATCCATCCCACTGGTGTTTCATTCTGATTTATATCAAATGTCATTGAAGCTTTTAAAATGTTAATTCAAATGTTTATTATTTTTTATTTACCTCTTTTGAATATTTAAAAATGTTAATTCTAATGTATTATAACGATAACTAACTAATACACTTATAACTGGTTTAGTATTAGTTTGGTTTAGCATGTATTCGTTTGGTTTAGCATGTATTCGTTTGGTTTAGCATTGTATTCGTTTGGTTTAGCATGTATTCGTTTGGTTTAGCATGTATTCGTTTGGTTTAGCATGTATTTGTTTGGTTTAGCATGTATTCGTTTGGTTTAGCATTGTATTCGTTTGGTTTAGCATGTATTCGTTTGGTTTAGCATTGTATTCTTTTTGTTTAGCATTGTATTCGTTTGGTAATCGCAGCAAAAGATGGCGCTACAAAGTATTAACTTAAGGGGGCTGAATAATTTTGCATGCCCAATTTTTCAGTTTTTGATTTGTTAAAAAAGTTTGAAATATCCAATAAATGTCGTTCCACTTCATGATTGTATCACACTTGTTGTTGATTCTTCACAAAAAAATACAGTTTTATATCTTTATGTTTGAAGCCTGAAATGTGGCAAAAGGTCGCAAAGTTCAAGGGGGCCGAATACTTTCGCAAGGCACTGTATGGACGGAATTAATCGAACAAAAGGACCAATTGTGATGTTTATGTCACATATCGGAGTGCCAACAAAAGAAGCTCGTCAAAGGTAAGGCAAGTTTTATATTTTATTTCAGCGTTTTGTGTAGCGTCTGCAGGGTTGAAATATGCTAGCTCCTTTTGTACACTGCTGGTGCAGACGGTGCAGGCTCTCAGATAATACCTTCTTGTGCTTTCACCGAAAAGCATTTTTTAAATCTGACATGCTGGCTGGATTCACAACTAGTGTGGCTTTAATTGAGTATCTTACATGTGTGATTTAATGAAACTTAGAAGTTTATAGTATTTTACTTGAATCTGGCGCTCTCCGCATTTCCCCCTCTCACATTTGCGTCCCGCCTATCACCAAGAGGTTTTAAACAGTCTGATAGCAGATAGAGTGGTGTTAAACAGGAAAGCCCCACATGACCCGGACAACACTGGGACAATTAACGCCTTCCTATGGGACTCCCGGCCATGACCAGTTGTGGCTCGGGTTTGTAGTAACATGCAGTGCCTTAGACCGCTGCTCAACCCACACAAACACATCTTTACAACAATTGTTGACCTTTATGCTATATCTTCTCTTTTATATTGTATTTGTAGTGTCTCTATCTCATTGGTATCCGATAATTTCTAACAATTACTGCGAAGATCAGTCACTTGGGGACAATAGACCATAGAGTCTAGATTGTATTTTCGGGGAAGGAATATTGTCTCAACTTACCATAAGCTGGTCTTGGGCATCACTGTATGTAGCCTCGTGTGCTTATCTGTTTTTTCGGCATTTTGCCTCTACTCAGGGCGCTGGGCTCTCTTTCAACAGGTTTCCTGTTCGGGGCTTCATCGGCTCTTGTGAACTCCGTTCTCTGTGTTCCCTTCCATACCCACAGTACTGCCGGGAATCGGAGTTGAGATTTCATCTTTTTTTTCCTACAGTGACTGTCGGAATGAATTGGTTGTATTTTTGACCTCAGCCTAGCAGACAGGTCCTGGATGAACGGACGAACCGAATGGACCTGAACCTTGATCTCCTGTATGTTGACTTTGGTCTGATAATTACACAGTTAGAAGATTTGAGGGTATTTTAGCTGATTCAATCTGATGGCATCGCTCCGGATCCTCCCGTTGATACATAGACACACTAAAGTGCCTCCTTTATCTTAATCACGTAGCTGGAAAGGTCCCCCTTTTTTCATCATCTTCCGTTACGAACACTATTCTGATATTATTTTGTCTCAATCTGTTTTCCAGCTGATCCAGTTCATTTTCAAAAGTTTTTTTTCTGCAATTTATATATTTTTGCCAGCGCTGCAGACTAGGACTAGAAAAGGCCGAGTGAAGAAGTATTAATAAAATGTATTTTTTAAAATTCTTCCGATTTTTCTGTTGCACCCGAGGCACCACTACTTCCCACTTACTATGCGTCTATATTCATATCTGACACGATATAATCGACTTTCCTTTCAAGCAAATCTACTTTAAAAAAAAAACAACAAATCAAATCTCATTGGTCACATACACATGATTAGCAGATGTTAGTGCGAGTGTAGTGAAATGCTTGTGCTTCTAGTTCCGACCGTGCAGTGATATCTAACAAGTAATCTTTGAATAAAACAAAATACTTGCATTGTTTCCTAAGAGTTTGTTTTGGCATTGAGAGTATTTTAGTCATGTTATCCTGGATATCCTTCAGCTATTCGTTGTTCTTTGACTTTCCATTAAAGGGAATCCATGCTGGGTTCGGGTCGCAGCACAGCTTACTCACAGATTGACTTTCCATTAAAGGGAATCCATATGGCTTGCTGGGTTCGGGTCGCAGCACAGCTTACTCACAGATTGACTTTCCATTAAAGGGAATCCACATGGCTTGCTGGGTTCGGGTCGCAGCACAGCTTACTCACAGATTGACTTTCCATTAAAGGGAATCCACATGGCTTGCTGGGTTCGGGTCGCAGCACAGCTTACTCACAGATTGACTTTCCATTAAAGGGAATCCATATGGCTTGCTGGGTTCGGGTCGCAGCATAGCTTACTCACAGATTGACTTTCCATTAAAGGGAATCCACATGGCTTGCTGGGTTCGGGTCGCAGCACAGCTTACTCACAGATTGACTTTCCATTAAAGGGAATCCACATGGCTTGCTGGGTTCGGGTCGCAGCATAGCTTACTCACAGATTGACTTTCCATTAAAGGGAATCCACATGGCTTGCTGGGTTCGGGTCGCAGCACAGCTTACTCACAGATTGACTTTCCATTAAAGGGAATCCATATGGCTTGCTGGGTTCGGGTCGCAGCACAGCTTACTCACAGATTGACTTTCCATTAAAGGGAATCCATATGGCTTGCTGGGTTCGGGTCGCAGCACAGCTTACTCACAGATTGACTTTCCATTAAAGGGAATCCATATGGCTTGCTGGGTTCGGGTCGCAGCATAGCTTACTCACAGATTGATTTTCCATTAAAGGGAATCCATATGGCTTGCTGGGTTCGGGTCGCAGCATAGCTTACTCACAGATTGACTTTCCATTTAAGGGAATCCATATGGCTTGCTGGGTTCGGGTCGCAGCACAGCTTACTCACAGATTGACTTTCCATTAAAGGGAATCCACATGGCTTGCTGGGTTCGGGTCGCAGCATAGCTTACTCACAGATTGACTTTCCATTAAAGGGAATCCATATGGCTTGCTGGGTTCGGGTCGCAGCACAGCTTACTCACAGATTGACTTTCCATTAAAGGGAATCCACATGGCTTGCTGGGTTCGGGTCGCAGCATAGCTTACTCACAGATTGACTTTCCATTAAAGGGAATCCATATGGCTTGCTGGGTTCGGGTCGCAGCATAGCTTACTCACAGATTGACTTTCCATTAAAGGGAATCCATATGGCTTGCTGGGTTTAACTCAGCATAGCTTACTCACAGATTCTTTCCATTAAAGGGAATCCATATGGGTGGGTTCGGGTCGCAGCATAGCTTACTCACAGATTGACTTTCCATTAAAGGGAATCCACATGGCTTGCTGGGTTCGGGTCGCAGCATAGCTTACTTCACAGATTGACTTTCCATTAAAGGGAATCCACTGGGTTCGGGTCGCAGCATAGCTTACTCACAGATTGACTTTCCATTAAAGGGAAATTGCAGCATAGCTTACTCACAGATTGACTTTCCATTAAAGGGAATCCACATGGCTTCTGGGTTCGGGTCGCAGCATAGCTTACTCACAGATTGACTTTCCATTAAAGGGAATCCACATGGCTTGCTGGGTTCGGGTCGCAGCACAGCTTACTCACAGATTGACTTTCCATTAAAGGGAATCCACATGGCTTGCTGGGTTCTCGCAGCACAGCTTACTCACAGATTGACTTTCCATTAAAGGGAATCCACATGGCTTGTTGTTCGGGTCGCAGCATAGCTTGCTCACAGATTGACTTTCCATTAAAGGGAATCCATATGGCTTGCTGGGTTCGGGTCGCAGCATAGCTTACTCACAGATTGACTTTCCATTAAAGGGAATCCACATGGCTTGTGGGTTCGGGTCGCAGCATAGCTTACTCACAGATTGACTTTCCATTAAAGGGAATCCATATGGCTTCTGGGTTCGGGTCGCAGCACAGCTTACTCACAGATTGACTTTCCATTAAAGGGAATCCATATGGCTTATTGGGTTCGGGTCGCAGCATAGCTTACTCACAGATTGACTTTCCATTAAAGGGAATCCACATGGCTTGCTGGGTTCGGGTCGCAGCACAGCTTACTCACAGATTGACTTTCCATTAAAGGGAATCCACATGGCAACTGGGTTCGGGTCGCAGCACAGCTTACTCACAGATTGACTTTCCATTAAAGGGAATCCATATGGCTTACAAATGCAGCACAGCTTATCACAGATTGACTTTCCATTAAAGGGAATCCACATGGCTTGCAAATAATTAGCATAGCTTACTCACAGATTGACTTTCCATTAAAGGGAATCCACATGGCTTGCTGGGTTCGGGTCGCAGCATAGCTTACTCACAGATTGACTTTCCATTAAAGGGAATCCACATGGCTTGCTGGGTTCGGGTCGCAGCATAGCTTACTCACAGATTGACTTTCCATTAAAGGGAATCCACATGGCTTGCTGGGCGGGTGCAGCATAGCTTACTCACAGATTGACTTTCCATTAAAGGGAATCCATATGGCTTTTTCAGCATAGCTTACTCACAGATTGACTTTCCATTAAAGGGAATCCACATGGCTTGTGATCTGGGGCAGCATAGCTTACTACAGATTGACTTTCCATTAAAGGGAATCCACATGGCTTGAGGTTCGGGTCGCAGCATAGCACTCACAGATTGACTTTCCATTAAAGGGAATCCACATGGCTTGTGGGCAGGGAGCAGCATAGCTTACTCACAGATTGACTTTCCATTAAAGGGAATCCACATGGCTTGCTGGGTTCTGTACATAGCTTACTCACAGATTGACTTTCCATTAAAGGGAATCCACATGGCTTGCTGGGTTCGGGTCGCAGCACAGCTTACTCACAGATTGACTTTCCATTAAAGGGAATCCACATGGCTTCTGGGTCGGGTCGCAGCATAGCTTACTCACAGATTTTTCCATTAAAGGGAATCCACATGGCTTCTGGGTTCCAGCATAGCTTTCACAGATTGATCTTTCCATTAAAGGGAATCCATATGGATTGCTGGGTTCGGGTCGCAGCACAGCTTACTCACAGATTGACTTTCCATTAAAGGGAATCCACATGGCTTGCTGGGTTGGGTCGCAGCATAGCTTTCACAGATTGACTTTCCATTAAAGGGAATCCATATGGCTTGCTGGGTTCGGGGAGCATAGTTTACTCACAGATTGACTTTCCATTAAAGGGAATCCACATGGCTTGCTGGGTTCGGGTCGCAGCACAGCTTACTCACAGATTGACTTTCCATTAAAGGGAATCCATATGGCTTCTGGGTTCGGGTGCAGCATAGCTTTCACAGATTGACTTTCCATTAAAGGGAATCCATATGGCTTGCTGGGTTCGGGTCTGCATGCATAGCTTACTCACAGATTGACTTTCCATTAAAGGGAATCCATATGGCTTGCAGGGTTCGGGTCGCAGCATAGCTTACTCACAGATTGACTTTCCATTAAAGGGAATCCACATTGCTTGCTGGGTTCGGTCCAGCACAGCTTACTCACAGATTGACTTTCCATTAAAGGGAATCCACATGGCTTGCTGGGTTCGGGTCGCAGCACAGCTTACTCACAGATTGACTTTCCATTAAAGGGAATCCACATGGCTTGCTGGTTCGGGTCGCAGCACAGCTTTCACAGATTGACTTTCCATTAAAGGGAATCCACATGGCTTGCTGGGTTCGGGTCGCAGCACAGCTTACTCACAGATTGACTTTCCATTAAAGGGAATCCATATGGCTTGCTGGGTTCGGGTCGCAGCATAGCTTGCTCACAGATTGACTTTCCATTAAAGGGAATCCATATGGCTTGCTGGGTTCGGGGCAGCATAGTTTACTCACAGATTGACTTTCCATTAAAGGGAATCCCATGGCTTGCTGGGTTTTGCAGCATAGCTTACTCACAGATTGACTTTCCATTAAAGGGAATCCATATGGCTTGCTGGGTTCGGGTCGCAGCACAGCTTACTCACAGATTGACTTTCCATTAAAGGGAATCCATATGGCTTGCTGGGTTCGGGTCGCAGCATAGCTTACTCACAGATTGACTTTCCATTAAAGGGAATCCACATGGCTTGCTGGGTTCGGGTCGCAGCACAGCTTACTCACAGATTGACTTTCCATTAAAGGGAATCCATATGGCTTGCTGGGTTCGGGTCGCAGCATAGCTTACTCACAGATTGACTTTCCATTAAAGGGAATCCACATGGCTTGCTGGGTTCGGGTCGCAGCATAGCTTACTCACAGATTGACTTTCCATTAAAGGGAATCCACATGGCTTGCTGGGTTCGGGTCGCAGCACAGCTTACTCACAGATTGACTTGGTGTTGTGTTATTTAACTCACATTCCATCAATCACAAAAAACAGCAAGGTGGTAGCTCGGTAAATACTCTATAGTTATTACCAACCCAAACAACTGATTCCACACTCTTTTAAAATAACCAACAGAGAAACATACATGAACAACTCTCATAAGATAATGCTACACTATAAAAATAAATAACACAATCTCTCTCTCTCGCTCTCTCTGTGTCTCCCTCTCTTTCTCTCTCTCTCTGTCTCTCTCTCTCTGTATCTCTCTCCCTCTGTGTCTCTCTGTGTCTCTCTCTCTCTCTGTATCTCTCTCCCTCTGTGTCTCTCTGTGTCTCTCTCTCTCTCTGTATCTCTCTCTCTGTGTCTCTCTCTCTCTCTCTCTGTATCTCTCTCTCTGTGTCTCTCTCTCTCTCTCTCTCTGTATCTCTCTCTCTGTGTCTCTCTCTGTCTCTCTCTGTATCTGTCTCTCTCTCTCTCTCTCTCTCTCTCTCTCTCTCTCTCTCTCTCTCTCTCCTCTCTCTCTCTCTGTATCTCTCTCCCTCTCTCTCTGTGTCTCTCTCTCTCTGTGTCTCTCTCTCTGTGTCTCTCTGTGTCTCTCTCTGTATCTCTCTCTCTCTCTGTGTCTGTCTCTCTCTGTCTCTCTCTCTCTCTCTCTCTCTCTCTCTCTCTCTCTCTCTCTCTCTCTCTCTCTCTCTGTGTATCTGTATCTCTCTCTCTCTCTCTCTCTCTCTCTCTCTCTCTCTCTCTCTCTCTCTCTCTCAATTCAATTCAATTCCTCAAGGGCTTTATTGGCATGGGAAACATGTGTTAACATTGCCAAAGCAAGTGAGGTAGACAACATACAAAGTGAATATATAAAGTGAAAAACAACAAAAATTAACAGTAAACATTACACATACAACAGTTTCAAAACAGTAAAGACATTACAAATGTCATATTATATATATATATATATATATATATATATATACACAATGTACAAATAATTAAAGGACACAAGATAAAATAAATAAGCATAAATATGGGTTGTATTTACAATGGTGTTTGTTCTTCACTGGTTGCCCTTTTCTCGTGGCAACAGGTCACAAATCTTGCTGCTGTGATGGCACACTGTGGAATTTCACCCAGTAGATATGGGAGTTTTTCAAAATTGGATATGTTTTCGAATTCTTTGTGGATCTGTGTGATCTGGGGGAAATATGTCTCTCTAATATGGTCATACATTGGGCAGGAGGTTAGGAAGTGCAGCTCAGTTTCCACCTCATTTTGTGGGCAGTGAGCACATAGCCTGTCTTTCTTGAGAGCATGTCTGCCTACGGCGGCCTTTCTCAATAGCAAGGCTATGCTCACTGAGTCTGTACATAGTCAAAGCTTTCCTTAATTTTGGGTCAGTCACAGTGGTCAGGTATTCTGCCGCTGTGTACTCTGTGTAGGGCCAAATAGCATTCTAGTTTGCTCTGTTTTTTTGTTAATTCTTTCCAATGTGTTAAGTAATTATCTTTTTGTTTTCTCATGATTTGGTTGGGTCTAATTGTGCTGTTGTCCTGGGGCTCTGTAGGGTGTGTTTGTGTTTGTGAACAGAGCCCCAGGACAAGGTTGCTTAGGGGACTCTTCTCCAGGTTCATCTCTCTGTTTGTGATGGCTTTGTTATGGAAGGTTTGTGAATCGCTTCCTTTTAGGTGGTTGTATAATTTAATGGCTCTTTTTCTGGATTTTGATAATTAGTGGGTATCGGCCTAATTCTGCTCTGCATGCATTATTTGGTGTTTTACGTTGTACACGGAGGATATTTTTGCAGAATTCTGCGTGCAGAGTCTCAATTTGGTGTTTGTCCCATTTTGTGAAGTCTTGGTTGGTGAGCGGACCCCAGACCTCACAACCATAAAGGGCAATGGGCTCTATGACTGATTCAAGTATTTTTAGCCAAATCCTAATTGGTATGTTGAAATTTATGTTTCTTTTGATGGCATAGAATGTCCTTCTTGCCTTGTCTCTCAGATCGTTCACACCTTTGTGGAAGTTACCTGTGGCGCTGATGTTTAGGCCAAGGTATGTATAGTTTTTTGTGTGCTCTAGGGCAACAGTGTCTAGATGGAATTTGTATTTGTGGTCCTGGTGACTGGACCTTTTATGGAACACCATTATTTTGGTCTTACTGAGATTTACTGTCAGGGCCCAGGTCTGACAGAATCTGTGCATAAGATCTAGGTGCTGCTGTAGGCCCTCCTTGGTTGGTGACAGAAGCACCAGATCATCAGCAAACAGCAGACATTTGACTTCGGATTCTAGCAGGGGAGGCCGGGTGCTGCAGACTTTTCTAGTGCCCGCGCCAGTTCGTTGATATATATGTTGAAGAGGGTGGGGCTTAAGCTGCATCCCTGTCTAACCCCACGACCCTGTGTGAAGAATTGTGTGTGTTTTTTGCCAATTTTAACCGCACACTTGTTGTTTGTGTACATGGATTTTATAATGTCATATGTTTTTCCCCCAACACCACTTTCCATCAGTTTGTATAGCAGACCCTCATGTCTCTCTCTCTCTCTCTCTCTCTCTCTCTCTCTCTCTCTGTCTCTGTCTCTGTCTCTCTCTCTCTCTCTCTCTGTCTCTGTCTCTGTCTCTGTCTCTCTCTCTCTCTCTCTCTCTCTCTCTCTCTCTCTCTCTCTGTCTCTCTCTCTGTCTCTCTCTCTGTCTCTGTCTCTCTCTCTCTCTCTCTCTCTCTCTCTCTCTCTCTCTCTCTCTCTCTCTCTCTCTCTCTCTCTCTCTCTCTCTCTCTGTCTCTCTCTCTGTCTGTCTCTGTCTCTCTCTCTGTCTCTCTCTCTCTCTCTCTCTCTCTCTCTCTCTCTCTCTCTCTCTCTCTCTCTCTCTCTCTGTCTCTCTCTCTGTCTCTCTCTCTCTCTCTCTCTCCAGAGCCTGGGGAGAGAGGAATCAATAGCCGTTCACATCATCTCTCTTCTCTAACGAGCAGCACGGAGTGGGAACAGCCAACTGCCATTGTGTCCCTGGTCCCGTCGCGGGGAGTTAAACCCACTCCTGGGCCACCGCTATCGCCGCCCTCGTAAAACCAGACTAGATTATCTCTCTTTCCTGCTCTCCTGTTTCTTTCTTTCCCCTCTTCTCTCTCTCCAACTCTCACATCCTCTCCTGCCTTCTCTCTCTCTCTCTCTCTCTGTGTCTCTCTGTAAAGTTTTTCCATTAAAGTGTGAGACACGCTGAAGATTAAAGGTTAATAAAACCTTATCTCTTATCTGAATAAGTTCACCGGCCGTCATCCCGTCACCATATTTTCACAGGACAAGTGACAGCAGCGTTATCCTTCCAGATTTATCAATATCTTATCAGCAGAGGTCACACTATGTCTGCTTCCCAAATGGCTCCCTATTCCCGTTAAATGTGCACTATGTTTGACCAGGGCCAAAAGAGCTCTGGTCTAAAGTAGTGCACTATATCGGGAATAGGGTGCCATAGGGCTTTGGTCTAAAGCAGTGCACTATATAGGGAATAGGGTGTCATTTTGGATAGACCTCATGCAATTTTTTGTTGGAGGTTGGAAATTAATTAATCTTATATTCCTGAGTCCTTGACTGAGCATTATTGTTGAGAAGAAAGAGGAGATCAGAAAACGTCCAGTATGGAGATCAGAAGATGAGTGCGTGTGCGTGTGCGTGTGCGTGTGCGTGTGCGTGTGTGTTTGTGTGTGTGTGTGTGTGTGTGTGTGTGTGTGTGTACCTGTGTGATGAAGTAGTTCTCTCACGGTGGATGTTTCAGTTTGGTTGTGTCCACCTCTTTGATAATCTGGGTCAATCTCACATGGTTCCACACTGACTCTGTCCCTGCCATCATAGGGCCGGGATGGGAAAACTGACGATTGTATTGGTGAAATGGAACGGGATGCATGGGAGAGGAGGAGAAGAAAGGGAGGCGGAGGAGGAGGAGGAGGAAGGTAGGAGGGGGTATGTCTGATATACTGTAGTTAGAGTCCTGATACTAATCAGGATCACTGATTTAAAGCGGGACTTTACATAGATTAACAGTCATTCCACCACTCCCGTTTTCTCTCCTTCTCAAACTCTCTCTCTCTTACTCACGACCCCCCCTCTCTCTCTCCATTTCTCTCTCCCCCCTCTCTCTCCATTTCTCTCTCTCTCCATTTCTCTCTCCCCCCTCTCTCTCCATTTCTCTCTCTCTCCATTTCTCTCTCTCTCCATTTCTCTCTCTCTCCATTTCTCTCTCTCTCCATTTCTCTCTCTCTTTCATTCTTTCTTTCATTCTCTGCAGCTGCCTAGTATTTATCTATCTCTCTTTTATCTCAGGCAGATTTAAATAAATGGGTAGCGAGCCCAAAGTGACAGCGAGGGGAAACTACTCGCTGTTTTCCATTTGGTTTGCCCTTCCACTCCTCAGTAATTGTGCCCTATCCCCGAGGCTAACGGGGTGAGGGGAGTTAGTGTAGGGATCGGTGGCTCCGCCCCAAATGACACCCTACTCCCTACGTAGTGCAGTACTTTAGACCAGTGCCCACAGTGTACTGTATAGGGAATAGGGTGTAATTTGGGTCACGGCTCTTGATTCTGACAGTAATTCAATTGCATTAGCCAACAGTCTCTCTCAAACAGTAGCCTTGGCAATTACCACGCCACGTTTCCCTCTCATCAAATGCAAGTTTCTCTTTACTTTCCTACTCGATTGATTATCCAGCACAACCAGCCATTGAGATTGGTTGTGCGTCTGAGACCTGTTCTGAGACCTGTACTGAGACCTGTTCTGAGACCTGTTCTTAGACCTGTTCTGAGACCTGTTCTGAGACCTGCTTGTTCTCAGACCTGTTCTAAGACCTGTTCTGAGACCTGTTCTAAGACCTGTTCTGAGACCTGCTTGTTCTGAGACCTGTACTGAGACCTGTTCAGAGACATGTTTGTTCTGAGACCTGTTCTAAGACCTGTTCTGAGACCTGTTCTATCTAAAGATATGTTCTAAGACCTGTTCAGAGACCTATTCTGAGACCTGTTCTGAGACCTGTACTAAGACCTGTTTAGAGACCTGTTCTGAGACCTGTTCTGAGACCTGTACTAAGACCTGTTCTGAGACCTGTACTGAGACCTGTTCTGAGACCTGTTCTGAGACCTGTTCTGAGACCTGCTTGTTCTCAGACCTGTTCTAAGACCTGTTCTGAGACCTGTTCTAAGACCTGTTCTGAGACCTGCTTGTTCTGAGACCTGTACTGAGACCTGTTCTGAGACCTGTTCAGAGACATGTTTGTTCTGAGACCTGTTCTAAGACCTGTTCTGAGACCTGTTGTAAGACCTGTTCAGATACCTGTTCTATCTAAAGATATGTTCTAAGACCTGTTCAGAGACCTGTTCTGAGACCTGTTCTGAGACCTGTACTAAGACTTGTTTTAGAGACCTGTTCTGAGACCTGTTCTGAGACCTGTACTAAGACCTGTTCTGAGACCTGTTCTGAGACCTGTACTAAGACCTGTTCTGAGACCTGTTCTGAGACCTGTTCTGAGACCTGTTCTGAGACCTGTTCTGAGACCTGTTCTAAGACCTGTTCAGATGCCTGTTCTATGTAAAGATCTGTTCTGAGATCTGTTCTGAGATCTGTTCAGTTTGTCAGCCATACTTTTACACAAGTTCATTTTTTTGACTGAAAGTGGCTCGTTCACTCTGTCTGTCTGCGTTCTGGTGATCAAGGACATCATTTTATATTTTATATAAAACCACTAATATAGCAAATAGACTAAAACAGACAAAATGCCAATTTCACAACCATGTTCATTTTCAGGACAGAAAATCAAGTCAATTTAAATTGGGAAGCCACGGCAAGAAAAGTACTTTCTTCATCATTTGCTGTCTGATTATTTTATAAACAAACCAACCAATAATATTACCTAGACTAACTCAACATACACAGTCTATGTATCTAATTTTTTATTTTTTTTATTTCCGGTAATATAATTTAGGTTTATATATATATATATATATATATATATATATATATATATATATATATATATATATATATATATATATAAAGTATGTTGGTATATTTGAGATAAATTATTTTATGACAACAATCTGTCTTTCTAAACATACCAATAATAACACACAGACTATATACTGTATAGTCTACATTTGACATTTTTGTCATTTAGCATATGCTCTTATCCAGTGTGACTTACATTAGTGCATTCATCTGAAGATATTATTAAGATAGAGGTCCTTACAGAAACGGTTTGTCGAGACCGGTGTGGAAGAACTTGACTGGCCTGTACAGAGCCCTGACCTCAACCCCATCGAACACCTTTTGGGATGAATTGGAAGGCCGACTGCGGGCCAGGACTAATCGCCCAACTTCAGTGCCCGACCTCACTAATGGGGATACCCTGTAGCTCAGTTGGTAGAGCATGGCGCTTGTAACGCCAGGGTAGTGGGTTCGATCCCCGGGACCACCCATACGTAGAATGTATGCACACATGACTGTAAGTCGCTTTGGATAAAAGCGTCTGCTAAATGGCATATATTATTATATTATTATTATATTAATGCTCTTGTGGCTGAATGGAAGCAAGACCCCGCAGCAATGTTCCAACATCTAGTGGAAAGCCTTCCAGGAAGAGTGGAGGCTGTTATAGCAGCAATGTTCCTACATCTAGTGGAAAACCTCCCCAGAAGAGTGGAGGCTGTTATAGCAGCAATGTTCCTACATCTAGTGGAAAGCCTTCCCAGAAGAGTGGAGGCTGTTATAGCAGCAATGTTCCAACATCTAGTGGAAAGCCTTCCCAGAAGAGTGGAGGCTGTTATAGCAGCAATGTTACAACATCTAGTGGAAAGCCTTCCTAGAAGAGTGGAGGCTGTTATAGCAGCAATGTTCCAACATCTAGTGGAAAGCCTTCCCAGAAGAGTGGAGGCTGTTATAGCAGCAATGTTCCAACATCTAGTGGAAAGCCTTCCCAGAAGAGTGGAGGCTGTTATAGCAGCAATGTTCCAACATCTAGTGGAAAGCCTTCCCAGAAGAGTGGAGGCTGTTATAGCAGCAATGTTCCAACATCTAGTGGAAAGCCTTCCCAGAAGAGTGGAGGCTGTTATAGCAGCAATGTTCCAACATCTAGTGGAAAGCCTACCCAGAAGAGTGGAGGCTGTTTTAGCAGAAAAGGGGGGACCAACCAGCAGGTGTCCACATATTTTTGGTAATGTAGTGTAATTACAGTCCATTCGTAAAAGTATTCAGACCCATAGATTTTTCCACGTTGTGTTACGTAAACAGTCTTATTCTAGAATTTATTAAATTAACAATGTTTCCTCATCAATCTGCACACAATACCCCCATAAAATATCTTAGTTACATAATAGCATACATATTACATATCATCGTTTACATAAGTATCCAGAAATATAACACTCAAAATGGCACAGGTGCTGTCACGCCTTGGTCTCAGTATTTTGTGTTTTCTTAAATTATTTGGTCAGGTCAGGGTGTGACATGGGTTTATGTTGTTGTATTTTCGTATTGGGGTTTGTAGTATTTGGGATCGCGGCTGATTAGGGGTGTTGTATAGGCTTGGCTGCCTGAGGCGGTTCTCAATCAGAGTCAGGTGATTCTCGTTGTCTCTGATTGGGAACCGTATTTAGGTAGCCTGGTTTCGCTTTGTATTTTGTGGGTGATTGTTCCTGTCTCTGTGTAGTTTCACCAGATAGGCTGTAATTAGGTTTCACGTTCCGTTTGTTGTTTTGTATTTTGTATAGTTATTTCATGTATCACATTCTTTGTTCATTAAAGACATGAGTAACCACTACGCTGCATTTCGGTCCGAATCTCTTTCGATAAAACGAAGAACGCCGTTACAGGTGCATCCTGTTTCCATTGATCATCCCTGAGATGTTTCTACAATTTGATTGGACTCCACCTGTGGTAAATTCAATTGATTGGACATTATTTGGAAAGGGCACACACCTGTCTGTATAAGGTCCCACAGTTGACAGTGGATGTCAGAGCAACAACCAAGACATGAGGTTGAAGGAATTGTCCATAGAGCTCTGAGACAAGACTGTGTCGAGGCACATATCTGGAGAAGGGTACCAAAAAAAAATTCTGCAAATTCTTTGACTGTATACTGTTACTGAAGCAAAGAAGATGTGCTGTCTTCTATTTTATAATTTAGTTAAATATCTGACATGGATGTTGTTATTCAAAATATGTCCTAAATGCTGGTATTTTTGTGGTACTTAATTAGTATCCCCATTAGCTGTTCCAGAAGCAGTAGCTACTCTTCCTGGAGTCCTCACAAAACACATGAAACACAATACAGAACATTAATTAGTATCCCCATTAGCTGTTCCAGAAGCAGTAGCTACTCTTCCTGGGGTCTCCACATTACACAATACAGAACATTAATAGACAAGAAAAGCTCAAGGACAGAACTACATAAACATTTTTTTTTAAAGGCACACCTAAATATCAATACATTCACACAAACTATCTCGGTCAACTAAGGGAGAGGCCTTGTTCTGTGAGTTGTTGCTATATCTCTTTTTTGAAACCGGGATTGTTGTTAATTTGAGCAATATGAGATGTGAGTTCCATGCAACAATGGCTCTCAATAATACTGTACCCTTTCTTGAACTTTGGATTTGGGGACTGTGAAAAGACCCCCGGTGGCATGTCATTAACCCTCCTGTTGTGTTCGTTTCATGTCAATTAATTCTGTGTTCCCGGGTCCAAAATGACCCCCCACGTTATAGCTGATTATCTATCCATAATAATATGATTGTACAGGATACACATGTTCTCACAAGATGATCCCTTCTAGCCGTAGAACAACAATAAGAAATGAGAAATGACAAGACGACAAACATCAAGTAAATGGATCAGTTAGAATAAACATAGTCACTACAGACCCTGGTTCAATTCTAGTCTGTAGACACTGCATCTCAGTGATAGAGGAGTCACTACAGACCCTGGTTCAGAGGTCTAAGACATCTCAGTGCCAGAGGAGTCACTACTGAACCTGGTTCAATTCTAGTCTGTATCACAACCGGCTGTGATTGGGAGTCCCATAGGGCGGGCGTACAGCACCATCCGGGTTAGTGTTTGGCCGGGGTAGGCCGTCATTGTAAATAAGACTGTTTTCTTTAATGTGTTGTGAAAAGTGTTATGTAAAGTCATGTAATATTTGTAAATATATATACTTTAACTGCCTTAGGGTTGCTGGACGAGCATTTGTATTTATTATGGATCCCCATTAGCTACATGGAACTCTTCCTGGGGTCCAGTAAAATTAAGGCAGTTTATACCATTTTAAAACATCACAATACATTCACAGATTTCAGAACACACTGTGTGCCCTCAGGCCCCTAGTCCACCACTACCACATATCTACAGTACGAAATCCATGTGTAGTTACTCTGTGTGTGCGTGTGTGTGTGTGTGTGTGTGTGTGTGTGTGTGTGTGTGTGTGTGTGTGTGTGTGTGTGTGTGTGTGTGTGTGTGTGTGTGTGTGTGTGTGTGTGTGTGTGTGTGTGTGTGTGTGTGTGTGTGTGTGTGTGTGTGTGTGTGTGTGTGTGTGTGTGTGCCAATGTTTTCGTTGCTTCACAGCCCCTGCTGTTCCATTCTAATTTTACTGCTTGCGTCAGTTACTTGATGTGGAATAGAGTCCCATGTAGTCATGGCTCTATGTAGTACTGTGGAATAGAGTTCCATGTAGTCATGGCTCTATGTAGTACTGTGGAATAGAGTTCCATGTCGTCATGGCTCTATGTAGTACTGTGGAATAGAGTTCCATGTAGTCATGGCTCTATGTAGTACTGTGGAATAGAGTTCCATGTAGTCATGGCTCTATGTAGTACTGTGGAATAGAGTTCCATGTAGCCATGGCTCTACGTGTGCCTCCCATATTCTGTTCTGAACTTGGGGACTGTGAAGAGACCCCTGGTGGCATGTCTTGTGTGGTATGCATGGGTGTCCGAGCTGTGTGCCAGTAGTTTAGACAGACAGCTCGGTGCTTTCAACATGTCAACACCTCTCACAAATATGAGTAGTGTTGAAGTCAATCTCACCTCCACTTTGAGCCAGGAGTGATTGACATGCATATTGTTAACTTCTTTGGCATACTGGTCATTGTTTGGACTTTCGGATGACTGACGTGCCCAAAGTAAACTGCCTGTTACTCAGTCCCAGAAACTAGGATATGCATATAATTGGTGTCATTGCATTTCTAAACGTGTTAAAATAATGTATGTGAGTATAACAGAACTGATAACAGAACTGATATGAAGATCTTCAAAGCTAAGTGATTTATTTAATCGCCATTTGTGATTTTGTGACGCCTGTGCTGGTTGACAAAGTATTTTGATGTGTCCCTCTGTCCTCAGATAATCACTTGGTATGCTTTTGCCGTAAAGCCTTTTTAAAAACCTGATTGGATTAATAAGAAGTTAAGCTTGTAAATGATGCAGGACACTTGTATTTTCATGAATGTTTAATATTACGATTTTTGTATTTTGAATTTCGCGCTCGGCAATTTCACCGGATGTTGTCGTAGGTGTCCTTCTAGCAGTTAATGTGCTCAAACAGGTTTTAATATTAGCTCTATGTGTACATCCAAGGGCCAGCCGTGCTGCCGTGTTCTTATTTGTGCCACCTGGCCAAACAACTGAACAAGTAGTCAGGATGTGACAAAACTAGGGCCAGTAGATAGTGTTGTTAAGAAGGTAGAAACTAGGGCCAGTAGGACCTGCCTTGTTGATAGTGTTGTTAAGAAGGCAGATGTATCTTTGTTTCGAGTAGTTCATTTTTATTTTTATTTAGTTTAGTCACATTATTTCTGAATTTGCAGTACATTTGCCAATCAGTTGGGCCAGCCTTAATTGCCTTTTGCCTCATTCCTCTCAAACATACAATTTTTTTAAATTCTTCACAGGGATTTAATTGTTGTTTAATTGTTTTTAAATTAATTTTCTTAACTTGTTACGGCTGCAATCCCGCTAACGGGACCGATATGACAAATACCAGTGAAAATAGAGGGCGCCAAATTCAAACCACAGAAATCTCATAATTACAATTCCTAAAGCATACATGTGTCTGATATCATTTTAAAGTTAATCTTGTTGTTAATTCCACCAAAGTGTCCGATTTCAAATAGGCTTTTCAGCGAAAGCACTACAAACGATTATGTTACATGCATGTTTTGTTTGATAAAGTTCATATTTATATAAAAGAATCAGAGTTTACTTTGGCGTATTAGATTCGCTAGTTCCAAAAACATCAAGTGATTTTGCATAGCCACATCGTTATACACTTAGAATTATGGATATACCTCTCCTTAATGCAATCGCTGTGTCAATTATTTTTTTAAGTCTAAGGAAAAAGCAACCCATGCAATAATCTGAGACGGAGTTTAGAACAGAAGCCACATTAGCAGCCATTTTGGAGTCAACAGAAACCAGGAAATACATGATAAATGGTTCCTTACCTTCGATGAACTTCATCAGAATGCAGTCCTAGGAATCCCAAGTCTACAATAAATGCTAGATTTGTTCGAAAATGTCCGTTATTTATGTCCAATTAGCTACTTTGGTTAGCGCGTTTGGTAAACAATTCCAAAGTCACAAAGCGCGTCCACTATAACGTGACGAAATGTCTAAAAGTTCCGCAACAGTCAGTAGAAACATGTCAAACTGAATCAATCTTTGGAATGTTTTTTTTTTACACCTGAATGACTTCAGATGAGCGGTGGAACGCAGGTCCATCCCCTGTGAACGCGCATAGTGAAAGCATGGTCAACTCATGGCAGTGGTGACTATTTCCTGTCTCATTCGACCCCCCTTCACATTAGCGTCATCAGACAAAGTTCTATTGACTGTTGACATCTAGTGGAAGGCGTAGGAAGTGAAAACTCATCCATATCTCCCTGTAATTTCAATGAGAGCTTGGTTGAAAATCTGCCACCCCCAGAAAAAATACAAACACAAAGTGGAATTTCTTAGGTTTTTGCCTGCAATATGAGTTCTGTTAACGCGTGTGCCTGCAACAAGACTGATCATCAATGGCGAATGAAGTTCGTTACGCGTGCATTTACTAACAAGGGCTGGTGGTCCACCCCATATCCATCACATACTGGCGTTTACCTCAGCTCATTGGCTATCTACCAAGCTAAATTTCAAGAAGATCAGTGGTCATTGGGCAGAAATGCCGTCAATCAACGAAACTTTGCTAATATTAATCGTGCACAATGAGGTCATTGATGTCTTCAAATCAGTTCCTTTTGGTCAATACGCCCCGCAAAAACAACCATCAAGGCTGTGTTACAAACATCCAGAGGATTGCAATAAAACCAACCATGACTAGATAAACGATTGTTTAGTGTGTGTAATTACGTCGAATGCTTCGTCAAAAGTCGATAGAGAAGAAATTTATAACACAACCGGTTTACAAAATGTTTCGTGTTAGGCTGTAAAAATTGCTTTTATTAAAAGAAAACATTTGATCACTGGTGTAACGGCATTCCTCCTCCTCTTCTGAGGAGGAGAAGCGAGAAGGATCGGAGTACCAATGAGCAGCGTGGTAAGTGTCCATAACGTTTATTATTATCTGGCGGCTCAGGACAGACGGGAGACTCTGGCGGCCCAGGACAGACGGGAGACTCTGGCTGCCCAGGACAGACGGGAGACTCTGGCGGCCCAGGACAGACGGGAGACTCTGGCGGCCCAGGACGGACGGGAGACTCTGGCGGCCCCGGACAGACGGGAGACTCTGGTGGCCCAGGACAGACGGGAGACTCTGGCGGCCCGGGACAGACGGGAGACTCTGGCGGCCCGGGGCAGACGGGAGACTCTGGCGGCCCAGGACAGACGGGAGACTCTGGCGGCTCAGGACAGACGGGAGACTCTGGCGGCCCAGGACAGACGGGAGACTCTGGCGGCCCAGGACAGATGGGAGACTCTGGCGGCTCAGGACAGACGGGAGACTCTGGCGGCTCAGGACAGACGGGAGACTCTGGCGGCTCAGGACAGACGGGAGACTCTGGCGGCCCAGGACAGACGGGAGACGCTGGCGGCCCAGGACAGAAGGGAGACGCTGGCGGCCCAGGACAGACGGGAGACTCTGGCGGCCCAGGACAGACGGGAGACTCTGGCGGCCCAGGACAGACGGGGAGACTCTGGCGGCCCAGGACAGACGGGAGACTCTGGCGGCCCAGGAAAGACGGGAGACTCTGGCGGCCCAGGACAGACGGGAGACTCTGGCGGCCCAGGACAGACGGGAGACTCTGGCGGCCCAGGACAGACGGGAGACTCTGGCGGCCCAGGACAGACGGGAGACTCTGGCGGCCCAGGACAGACGGGAGACTCTGGCGGCCCAGGACAGACGGGAGACTCTGGCGGCCCAGGACAGACGGGAGACTCTGGCGGCTCAGGACAGACGGGAGACTCTGGCGGCTCAGGACAGACGGGAGACTCTGGCGGTTCAGGACAGACGTGAGATTCTGGCGGCTCAGGACAGACGGGAGACTCTGGCAGCTCAGGAGAGGAGGAAGGCTCGAGTAGCCCTGGACAGGCGGGAACACCTGTAGGCAGAAGACTGAGAGACAGCCTGGTGCGGGGGGCTGCCACCGGAGGGCTGGTGCATGGGTAGACCGGACCGCGCACTGGAGCTCTTGAGCACCGTGCCTGCCCAACCTTACCTGGTTGAATGCTCCCCATAGCCAGGCCAGTGCGGCGAGATGGAATAGCCAGCACTGGGCAGTGCTGGTGAACCAGGGACACCACGCGTAAGGCTGGTTCCATGTACGCCGGCCTGAGGAGAAGCACTGGAGACCAGATGCGTAGAGCCGGCTTCATGGCACCTGGCTCGATGCCCACTCAAGCCCGGCCGATACGAGGAGCTGGAATGTACCGTGTGGCAAAACCGTGTGGCGACTAACACTGACACGGAAACAAACACCCACCACTCAAAAGTGAAACCCAGGCTACCTAAGTATGATTCTCAATCGGAGACAGCTAATGACACCCGCCTCTGATTTAGAACCATACTATGCTGAAATCAAAACCCCAACATAGAAAAACACACATAGACTGCCCACCCCAACAACTCACACCCTGACCATACTAAATAAAGACAAAACAAAGGAAATAAAAGGTCAGAACGTGACAACTTGGACCCTCAGGAGTAGAAATAAGAGCAAGATGTCAGAATGTAAGTCATAATTTTACCTTCAGATGTGAATGTGTCAAAAAATGTCGGGAAAAGTTTGTTGCTCTTGATCGCTTGCGTGGCATTTTTTTTCTGTAAAAGGTATTTTAATCAGCGAATGTCCAGGAGGTGAGTTTATCATCTCTACTTCGTGTTGAGATTCAAAGTTCAAACCACTTTAAATGTGCATCAGCAGCTTCACGTCTGGTATGTTGATTTCTTAACTTTATACAGTTTGCTCGACAAGGGCGGTTCCTTCACGTTCTCTGACCTCACTCGGGTGTGTGACTTGTCACTGTGCACAGTTTACGTAGAACAATTATCTCTTTTAGCTTCTCAAATCACATCCCTCACTTAACAAACCACTTTCATCATTTTTCATATTACATTTATAGTGGGTCTACTTTCCAAGCGATAGTATTTCCTTTGTAACATGATATCAGCGATATCACAAAATAACAAAAAAAATGACATTCGCCTCTGACCATTCCCCATGTTGTAGGTTAGAAATATTGTTCCAATATTCACTTTTGAAAGCGTTAGCGTTTCGGCAGGACAAAGGTCTGTTGAGACAAAATCACATTATTTTGGTGAATTTGTAGAGGGAGGTCTGGATCTTCTCCGTTGATTTACAACAGGACGTAAGTTAGTAATCCCCACTAGTTTTTTCCTTCCCCATCCACCTCTATTCATTGCAACCCTGATCTGCCCTATTTAGATTCTGGTGGACAGTCACGACCTGAGGGATCAGACACTCATCTAATAGTTTACCATAGCTCCCTTCGTATGGCACTGACCGGTCCTTTGTTACGCCCTTGGCCTATTTAGATTCTGGTGGACAGTCACGACCTGAGGGATCAGACACTCATCTAATAGTTTACCATAGCTCCCTTCGTATGGCACTGACCGGTCCTTTGTTACGCCCTTGGGAATGTACACTTATCGCTGCAGTAAAAAAGTGATTATCAGCTAGACTTGACCACCTGAATAAATAGCAGGTTGTTCCTCCTGCATTGACCTTGTGTTCAGGTCAACCTGGACTGCATCCCAAATTGAACCCTAGTCCCTACACAGCACAGTACATTTGAACAAAGCCCTATGGGGAATATACTGTAGGGAATAGGGTTCCAGGTATGAGACCTGCAGTAAGATGAGGCAGTAGAGGAGAGGAGAGGAGAGGAGAGGAGAGGAGAGGAGAGGAGAGGAGAGGAGAGGGAGAGGAGAGGAGAGGAGAGGAGAGGGAGGGAGAGGAGAGGAGAGGAGAGGAGAGG
>NC_068439.1:4735526-4745526 GCF_023373465.1 Oncorhynchus keta | reverse complement strand
TAAGTTGACATGCTAATGATTAGCCATAAGAGCTCTATAAAGGATATAAGTTGACATGCTAATGATTAGCCATAAAAGCTCTACAAAGGATATAAGTTGACATGCTAATGATTATCCATTAGAGCTCTATAAAGGATATAAGTTGACATGCTAATGATTAGCCATAACAGCTATATAAAGGATATAAGTTGACATGCTAATGATTAGCCATAACAGCTCTATAAAGGATGTAAGTTGACATGCTAATGATTAGCCATAAGAGCTCTATAAAGGATATAAGTTGACATGCTAATGATTAGCCATAACAGCTATATAAAGGATATAAGTTGACATGCTAATGATTAGCCATAACAGCTATATAAAGGATATAAGTTGACATGCTAATGATTAGCCATAACAGCTATATAAAGGATATAAGTTGACATGCTAATGATTAGCCATAACAGCTCTATAAAGGATATAAGTTGACATGTCTTGGGAACCCTTCCTTTACAGCCAGGTATTCTACTAGAATCATATCCTGTCTTGGGAACCCTGTCTTTACAGCCATGTATTCTACTAGAATCATATCCTGTCTTGGGAACCCTGTCTTTACAGCCAGGTATTCTACTAGAATCATATCCTGTCTTGGGAACCCTGTCTTTACAGCCAGGTATTCTACTAGAATCATATCCTGTCTTGGGAACCCTGTCTTTACAGCCAGGTATTCTACTAGAATCATATCCTGTCTTGGGAACCCTGTCTTTACAGCCAGGTATTCTACTAGAATCATATCCTGTCTTGGGAACCCTGTCTTTACAGCCAGGTATTCTACTAGAATCATATCCTGTCTTGGGAACCCTGTCTTTACAGCCAGGTATTCTACTAGAATCATATCCTGTCTTGGGAACCCTGTCTTTACAGCCAGGTATTCTACTAGAATCATATCCTGTCTTGGGAACCCTGTCTTTACAGCCAGGTATTCTACTAGAATCATATCCTGTCTTGGGAACCCTGTCTTTACAGCCAGGTATTCTACTAGAATCATATCCTGTCTTGGGAACCCTGTCTTTACAGCCAGGTATTCTACTAGAATCATATCCTGTCTTGGGAACCCTGTCTTTACAGCCAGGTATTCTACTAGAATCATATCCTGTCTTGGGAACCCTGTCTTTACAGCCAGGTATTCTACTAGAATCATATCCTGTCTTGGGAACCCTGTCTTTACAGCCAGGTATTCTACTAGAATCATATCCTGTCTTGGGAACCCTGTCTTTACAGCCAGGTATTCTACTAGAATCATATCCTGTCTTGGGAACCCTGTCTTTACAGCCAGGTATTCTACTAGAATCATATCCTGTATTGGGAACCCTGTCTTTACAGCCAGGTATTCTACTAGAATCATATCCTGTCTTGGGAACCCTGTCTTTACAGCCAGGTATTCTACTAGAATCATATCCTGTCTTGGGAACCCTGTCTTTACAGCCAGGTATTCTACTAGAATCATATCCTGTCTTGGGAACCCTGTCTTTACAGCCAGGTATTCTACTAGAATCATATCCTGTCTTGGGAACCCTGTCTTTACAGCCAGGTATTCTACTAGAATCATATCCTGTCTTGGGAACCATGTCTTTACAGCCAGGTATTCTACTAGAATCATATCCTGTCTTGGGAACCCTGTCTTTACAGCCAGGTATTCTACTAGAATCATATCCTGTCTTGGGAACCCTGTCTTTACAGCCAGGTATTCTACTAGAATCATATCCTGTCTTGGGAACCCTGTCTTTACAGCCAGGTATTCTACTAGAATCATATCCTGTCTTGGGAACCCTGTCTTTACAGCCAGGTATTCTACTAGAATCATATCCTGTCTTGGGAACCCTGTCTTTACAGCCAGGTATTCTACTAGAATCATATCCTGTCTTGGGAACCCTGTCTTTACAGCCAGGTATTCTACTAGAATCATATCCTGTCTTGGGAACCCTGTCTTTACAGCCAGGTATTCTACTAGAATCATATCCTGTCTTGGGAACCCTGTCTTTACAGCCAGGTATTCTACTAGAATCATATCCTGTATTGGGAACCCTGTCTTTACAGCCAGGTATTCTACTAGAATCATATCCTGTCTTGGGAACCCTGTCTTTACAGCCAGGTATTCTACTAGAATCATATCCTGTCTTGGGAACCCTGTCTTTACAGCCAGGTATTCTACTAGAATCATATCCTGTCTTGGGAACCCTGTCTTTACAGCCAGGTATTCTACTAGAATCATATCCTGTCTTGGGAACCCTGTCTTTACAGCCAGGTATTCTACTAGAATCATATCCTGTCTTGGGAACCATGTCTTTACAGCCAGGTATTCTACTAGAATCATATCCTGTCTTGGGAACCCTGTCTTTACAGCCAGGTATTCTACTAGAATCATATCCTGTCTTGGGAACCCTGTCTTTACAGCCAGGTATTCTACTAGAATCATATCCTGTCTTGGGAACCCTGTCTTTACAGCCAGGTATTCTACTAGAATCATATCCTGTCTTGGGAACCCTGTCTTTACAGCCAGGTATTCTACTAGAATCATATCCTGTCTTGGGAACCCTGTCTTTACAGCCAGGTATTCTACTAGAATCATATCCTGTCTTGGGAACCCTGTCTTTACAGCCAGGTATTCTACTAGAATCATATCCTGTCTTGGGAACCCTGTCTTTACAGCCAGGTATTCTACTAGAATCATATCCTGTCTTGGGAACCCTGTCTTTACAGCCAGGTATTCTACTAGAATCATATCCTGTCTTGGGAACCCTGTCTTTACAGCCAGGTATTCTACTAGAATCATATCCTGTCTTGGGAACCCTGTCTTTACAGCCAGGTATTCTACTAGAATCATATCCTGTCTTGGGAACCCTGTCTTTACAGCCAGGTATTCTACTAGAATAATATCCTGTCTTGGGAACCCTGTCTTTACAGCCAGGTATTCTACTAGAATCATATCCTGTCTTGGGAACCCTGTCTTTACAGCCAGGTATTCTACTAGAATCATATCCTGTCTTGGGAACCCTGTCTTTACAGCCAGGTATTCTACTAGAATCATATCCTGTCTTGGGAACCCTGTCTTTACAGCCAGGTATTCTACTAGAATCATATCCTGTCTTGGGAACCCTGTCTTTACAGCCAGGTATTCTACTAGAATCATATCCTGTCTTGGGAACCCTGTCTTTACAGCCAGGTATTCTACTAGAATCATATCCTGTCTTGGGAACCCTGTCTTTACAGCCAGGTATTCTACTAGAATCATATCCTGTCTTGGGAACCCTGTCTTTACAGCCAGGTATTCTACTAGAATCATATCCTGTCTTGGGAACCCTGTCTTTACAGCCAGGTATTCTACTAGAATCATATCCTGTCTTGGGAACCCTGTCTTTACAGCCAGGTATTCTACTAGAATCATATCCTGTCTTGGGAACCCTGTCTTTACAGCCAGGTATTCTACTAGAATCATATCCTGTCTTGGGAACCCTTTATTTGTGTTGGTAACCTTGGCATCTGTACAAGTTATTCTACTTGTTACCTGATAATTACATTACGTTACACTGACATGTTTCTTTCTTTTCTCTGCTCTACATTATTCCACAAACCAATCCACAACCCTAATACAACCAATCCACAACCCTAATGCAACCAATCCACAACCCTAATACAACCAATCCACAACCCTAATACCACCAATCCACAACCCTAATACAACCAATCCACAACCCTAATACAACCAATCCACAACCCTAATACCACCAATCCACAACCCTAATACAACCAATCCACAACCCTAATACCACCAATGCACAACCCTAATACCACCAATCCACAACCCTAATACAACAAATCCACAAAACTAATACAACCAATCCACAACCCTAATACAACCAATCCACAACCCTAATTCAACCATCCATCATTCTAATGCAACCAATTCACAACCCTATTACAACCAATCCACAACCCTAATACAACCATCCACAATTGTAATACCACCTCACAGTCAAAGACACTGCAACACATAGCGTGTTTTTAACAGACAGTGAACAGTGATAGTTCACAGCAATAAGATAGAGCAGATGACTCTGGGTGAGTCCCACATGGCAGCTTATTGGCCCTGGTCAAAACTAGCACAATACATTTACATTTACATTTAAGTCATTTAGCAGACGCTCTTATCCAGAGCGACTTACAAATTGGTGCATACACCTTATGACAACCAGTGGAACAGCCACTTGCATCTAAATCTTGTTGGGGGAGTGAGAAGGATTACTTACCCTTACTTACCCTATCCTAGGTATTCCTTGAAGAGGTGGGGTTTCAGGTGTCTCCGGAAGGTGGTGATTGACTCCGCTGTCCTGGCGTCGTGAGGGAGTTTGTTCCACCATTGGGGGCCAGAGCAGCGAACAGTTTTGACTGGGCTGAGCGGGAACTGTACTTCCTCAGTGGTAGGGAGGCGAGCAGGCCAGAGGTGGATGAACGCAGTGCCCTTGTTTGGGTGTAGGGCCTGATCAGAGCCTGGAGGTACTGAGGTGCCGTTCCCCTCACAGCTCCGTAGGCGAGCACCATGGTCTTGTAGCGGATGCGAGCTTCAACTGGAAGCCAGTGGAGAGAGCGGAGGAGCGGGGTGACGTGAGAGAACTTGGGAAGGTTGAACACCAGACGGGCTGCGGCGTTCTGGATGAGTTGTAGGGGTTTAATGGCACAGGCAGGGAGCCCAGCCAACAGCGAGTTGCAGTAATCAAGACGGGAGATGACAAGTGCCTGGATTAGGACCTGCGCCGCTTCCTGTGTGAGGCAGGGTCGTACTCTGCGGATGTTGTAGAGCATGAACCTACAGGAACGGGACACCGCCTTGATGTTAGTTGAGAACGTCAGGGTGTTGTCCAGGATCACGCCAAGGTTCTTAGCGCTCTGGGAGGAGGACACAATGGAGTTGTCAACCGTGATGGCGGAGGGAGTTGGTTGCGATCTGGGATGCAAATAGAGAAGAGAAAGATATCAATAGGGTGGGGGGGGTGATCGTAGCGAGAGAGAGAGAGAGAGAGGGGGTGATGCGAGAGAGAGCGTGGGTGATCAGAGAAAGAGAGAGAGAGAGAGAGAGAGGGGGTGATGAGAGAGAGAGAGAGGGGGTGATGCGAGAGAGAGCGTGGGTGATCAGAGAGAGATGACAAAATGTAAAAAAAATATAAAATAATTAGAGTGTCATTTTCCCACGCAGAGAGCTGTGCGTTGACAGCGCACTACATTGCTGCCTGCCATAAGTTGAGGGACACAAACCAATCAACCTGCACATGTCCTCTACTGTATGCTTATGTTTATTGTTATTGTTATTGTTCAATGTGTTGGTTATTTTGACACTTGGTTATTGTTGTTACTGTTGTCCCGTTGACAATTTTGATTCTCATCTTTATTTTGTTATATTTTTTTTAGATTGTAAATATCCAATATAAGCTTTGGCAATATGAACATTGTTACGTCATGCCAAAAAAGCTAATTGAATTGAAAGAGAGAAAGGGAGAGTGAGAGAGAGAGAGAGAGAGAGAGAGACAGACAGAGAGAGAGAGAGACAGACAGAGAGAGAGAGATATGGTTCTGAGGCTCAGTTTACCAAACCAACCCCATAGAGCCCCAGGACAGCACTCAGAAAATCTGGCCCAACCAAATCATCACAAAACAAAAATACAAATATTTCACCTATTGGAAAGACACCATAAGAAAATCAAAGTAAACTTCTATTTGTCTCTAAACAGACAGTACATGGTGGCAGACTATCTGACCACTGTGACTGATAGAGAACTGAGGAAAACACTGACTAGGTACAGACTCAGTGAGCACAGTCTGGCTATAGAGACCAGTCTTCACAGACAAACCTGGCTGCCGAGAGAGGACAGTCTGGCTATAGAGACCGGTCGTCACAGACAAACCTGGCTGCCCAGAGAGGACAGTCTGGCTATAGAGACCGGTCGTCACAGACAAACCTGGCTGCCCAGAGAGGACAGTCTGGCTATAGAGACCGGTTGTCACAGACAAACCTGTCTGCCCAGAGAGGACAGTCTGGCTATAGAGACCGGTCGTCACAGACAAACCTGGCTGCCCAGAGAGGACAGGCTGGCTATAGAGACCGGTCGTCACAGACAAACCTGGCTGCCCAGAGAGGACAGTCTGGCTATAGAGACCACTTGTCACAGACAAACCTGTCTGCCCAGAGAGGACAGTCTGGCTGCCCAGAGAGGACAGTCTGGCTATAGAGACCGGTCGTCACAGACTAACCTGGCTGCCCAGAGAGGACAGTCTGGCTGCCCAGAGAGGACAGTCTGGCTATAGAGACCGGTCGTCACAGACAAACCTGGCTGCCCAGAGAGGACAGTCTGGCTGCCCAGAGAGGACAGTCTGGCTATAGAGAACGGTCGTCACAGACAAACCTGGCTGCCCAGAGAGGACAGTCTGTCTATAGAGACCGGTCGTAAAAGACAAACCTGGCTGCCCAGAGAGGACAGTCTGTCTATAGAGACCGGTCGTCACAGACAAACCTGGCTGCCCAGAGAGGACAGTCTGGCTATAGAGACCGGTCGTCACAGACAAACCTGGCTGCCCAGAGAGGACAGTCTGGTTATAGAGACCGGTCGTCACAGACAAACCTGGCTGCCCAGAGAGGACAGTCTGGCTATAGAGACCGGTCGTCACAGACAAACCTGGCTGCCCAGAGAGGACAGTCTGGCTATAGAGACCGGTCGTCACAGACAAACCTGCCTGCCCAGAGAGGACAGGCTGTGCTCACTCTGCTCCAGGGGAGAGGTAGAAACAGAGCTGCATGTCCTACTACACTGTGACAAATACTCAGACCTAGGAGAATATTTATTTCCCAAGATTATAATTCAATACAAAGAATTTGAAACTATAAAAGATGAAGAAAAAATGTAATATTTGTTGGGTGAAAAGACAAAATATGCAGCTTTTGCCACCAAATATGTGTCCTCCTGCCACAAGCTGAGGGACAGCCAGTGTAAAGTAATGTCAATAATATTATGTGAATATAATGGAATGTGGATAATATTTCCCATCTTGTTTTGTTTCGTCTTTCATACCAGGTCATGTGTCTTCTCAGTCATGTTGACACTGGTCTACTACCAGGTCACGTGTCTTCTCAGTCATGTTGACACTGGTCTACTACCAGGTCACGTGTCTTCTCAGTCATGTTGACACTGGTCTACTACCAGGTCACGTGTCTTCTCAGTCATGTTGACACTGGTCTACTACCAGGTCACGTGTCTTCTCAGTCATGTTGACACTGGTCTACTACCAGGTCATGTGTCTTCTCAGTCATGTTGACACTGGTCTACTACCAGGTCATGTGTCTTCTCAGTCATGTTGACACTGGTCTACTACCAGGTCACGTGTCTTCTCAGTCATGTTGACACTGGTCTACTACCAGGTCATGTGTCTTCTCAGTCATGTTGACACTGGTCTACTACCAGGTCATGTGTCTTCTCAGTCATGTTGACACTGGTCTACTACCAGGTCATGTGTCTT
Organism: Oncorhynchus keta; assembly: GCF_023373465.1. Classification (NCBI taxonomy): domain Eukaryota; kingdom Metazoa; phylum Chordata; class Actinopteri; order Salmoniformes; family Salmonidae; genus Oncorhynchus; species Oncorhynchus keta. Next base: position 4,737,984 of record NC_068439.1, on the reverse strand, counting down.
CTCAGTCATGTTGACACTGGTCTACTACCAGGTCATGTGTCTTCTCAGTCATGTTGACACTGGTTTACTACCAGGTCATGTGTCTTCTCAGTCAGGTTGACACTGGTCCACTACCAGGTCATGTGTCTTCTCAGTCATGTTGACACTGGTCTACTACCAGGTCATGTGTCTTCTCAGTCATGTTGACACTGGTCTACTACCAGGTCATGTGTCTTCTCTGTCATGTTGACACTGGTCTACTACCAGGTCACGTGTCTTCTCAGTCATGTTGACACTGGTCTACTACCAGGTCACGTGTCTTCTCAGTCATGTTGACACTGGTCTACTACCAGGTCATGTGTCTTCTCAGTCATGTTGACACTGGTCTACTACCAGGTCATGTGTCTTCTCAGTCATGTTGACACTGGTCTACTACCAGGTCATGTGTCTTCTCAGTCAGGTTGACACTGATCTACTACCAGGTCATGTGTCTTCTCAGTCATGTTGACACTGGTCTACTACCAGGTCATGTGTCTTCTCAGTCATGTTGACACTGGTCTACTACCAGGTCATGTGTCTCCTCAGTCATGTTGACACTGGTCTACTACCAGGTCATGTGTCTCCTCAGTCATGTTGACACTGGTCTACTACCAGGTCATGTGTCTTCTCAGTCATGTTGACACTGGTCTACTACCAGGTCATGTGTCTTCTCAGTCATGTTGACACTGGTCTACTACCAGGTCATGTGTCTTCTCAGTCATGTTGACACTGGTCTACTACCAGGTCATGTGTCTTCTCAGTCATGTTGACACTGGTCTACTACCAGGTCATGTGTCTTCTCTGTCATGTTGACACTGGTCTACTACCAGGTCACGTGTCTTCTCAGTCATGTTGACACTGGTCTACTACCAGGTCACGTGTCTTCTCAGTCATGTTGACACTGGTCTACTACCAGGTCATGTGTCTTCTCAGTCATGTTGACACTGGTCTACTACCAGGTCATGTGTCTTCTCAGTCAGGTTGACACTGATCTACTACCAGGTCATGTGTCTTCTCAGTCATGTTGACACTGGTCTACTACCAGGTAACGTGTCTTCTCAGTCATGTTGACACTGGTCTACTACCAGGTCATGTGTCTTCTCAGTCAGGTTGACACTGGTCTACTACCAGGTCACGTGTCTTCTCAGTCATGTTGACACTGGTCTACTACCAGGTCACGTGTCTTCTCAGTCATGTTGACACTGGTCTACTACCAGGTCATGTGTCTTCTCAGTCATGTTGACACTGGTCTACTACCAGGTCATGTGTCTTCTCAGTCATGTTGACACTGGTCTACTAGCAGGTCATGTGTCTTCTCAGTCATGTTGACACTGGTCTACTACCAGGTCATGTGTCTTCTCAGTCACGTTGACACTGGTCTACTACCAGGTCACGTGTCTTCTCAGTCACGTTGACACTGGTCTACTACTAGGTCATGTGTCTTCTCAGTCATGTTGACACTGGTCTACTACCAGGTCACGTGTCTTCTCAGTCACATTGACACTGATCTACTACCAGGTCATGTGTCTTCTCAGTCATGTTGACACTGGTCTACTACCAGGTAACGTGTCTTCTCAGTCAGGTTGACACTGGTCTACTACCAGGTCATGTGTCTTCTCAGTCATGTTGACACTGGTCTACTACCAGGTCACGTGTCTTCTCAGTCATGTTGACACTGGTCTACTACCAGGTCATGTGTCTTCTCAGTCATGTTGACACTGGTCTACTACCAGGTCATGTGTCTTCTCAGTCATGTTGACACTGGTCTACTACCAGGTCATGTGTCTTCTCAGTCATGTTGACACTGGTCTACTACCAGGTCATGTGTCTTCTCAGTCAGGTTGACACTGGTCTACTACCAGGTCATGTGTCTTCTCAGTCATGTTGACACTGGTCTACTACCAGGTCACGTGTCTTCTCAGTCATGTTGACACTGGTCTATTACCAGGTCATGTGTCTTCTCAGTCACGTTGACACTGGTCTAATACTAGGTCATGTGTCTTCTCAGTCATGTTGACACTGGTCTACTACCAGATCACGTGTCTTCTCAGTCACGTTGACACTGGTCTACTACCAGGTCATGTGTCTTCTCAGTCATGTTGACACTGGTCTACTACCAGGTCACGTTTCTTCTCAGTCATGTTGACACTGGTCTACTACCAGGTCATGTGTCTTCTCAGTCATGTTGACACTGGTCTACTACCAGGTCATGTGTCTTCTCAGTCATGTTGACACTGGTCCACTACCAGGTCATGTGTCTTCTCAGTCATGTTGACACTGGTCTACTACCAGGTCATGTGTCTTCTCAGTCATGTTGACACTGGTCTACTACCAGGTCATGTGTCTTCTCAGTCACGTTGACACTGGTCTACTACCAGGTCACGTGTCTTCTCAGTCATGTTGACACTGGTCTACTACCATTGCTGTAATGTGTTGTTGT
>NC_068439.1:4645526-4733026 GCF_023373465.1 Oncorhynchus keta | reverse complement strand
CCTCCTCCCTTCCTCCTTCTCCTCCTCCTTCGCCTCCTCCCCTCCTCCTTCTCCTCCTCCTTCCCCTCCTCCTCCTCCCCTCCTCCTTCTCCTCCTCCTTCCCCTCCTCCCCTCCTCCTTCTCCTCCTCCCTCCCCTCCTCCTTCTCCTCCTCCTTCCCCTCCTCCCCTCCTCCTTCCCCTCCTCCCCTCCTCCTTCTCCTCCTCCTTCTCCACCTCCCCTCCTCCACTTCTCCACTGTCCCATCCTAAGATAAATTGGTTCTCCCCTCAGTCACTCACGATTAAAGAATCGCTGACAGAGAATCAGTCATCCTGACCTCAATTTTACATTTTTTACGATATCAATCAATCATTTGGAAGATATTGAAGACAAAAAAAGTAGTTTGGAGAGACAAAAGATTGCCTGTAATGCGTTATATATCCTGTTATCAACGATTAAAATGCATTGTCTTGTAACACACATCAATCTATGCGTATGTCAATACAGGTTTGTGGACTCGGGCCTTAAGGCAGAGGTTTGAGTTTCTCGTCACTAGTTTGGCTGACAATGTATAGGTTTATGGCGAACGCTGTAATTTAAACTGTGAACATGGTATTTAAACAATGTATGTTCATTGCGTTATGCTAATTAGTGTCACATGATGACAACGGTCCTGTTCACGGGATGGGGCCTCCTTACATCAGTGGAAAACTCCAGCCTTACTTATGATTCAAATACTATACAAAATAGTTGAATTATAGTTTAATTATTTATTGCTAGCTAACTAAATGGTAACACAGAATAAACACTTAATACATGAGAAAAGGTCCCTAGCGGACTGACACAACACATGGCGGCTACAAAGAAGACAAGAGGGAGGGAGGGGAAAGAGACAGTTAACGTTGATCTCTTTAGAAAACTATTCTCATGGTAATCATATACTTTTCACAACATTCTGCCGACCATTTGAAGTAAGAAATCATTCATGCATTTATGTGTGAATGCCAACATTGGCCATTTATCTCCGTCGGAACCATCTTAGGAAGGGCCTTTCGGTGGCACGTTTGCTCTGATTGTCCAAAACGGGTACCCCCCATCTTCTACTGTTGTTCACTCTGGAAGATGGATATTGTGGAATAGATGTTTCGGCAGTTGTCATTCTTCACGTTCAATGATGCCGAATTCCTAGCTGCAGACTAGTAATCAATATCAAAGACTTGTTCTTATGCTGTCGGTATCGGTAGTCTAAGAGTTTAACCACGTGGTATGGTTAAAAGATTCAGCAATGGTCTACAACCTTTGTCCTCCTAATGGAGAAAAACATGGTCTGCATCCTTTAGCCATCTCGTAATTGAGGTCTGCTAATCGAAATCGAAAGCCCGAGTTGGGTTCTTATTGAGAATGGCAGAAAAGGGCTGTCCCAGGATGTCTGACCCTAACTGGGCTCAGGGGCTGTCCCAGGAGGCCTGACCCTAACTGGGCTCAGGGGCTGTCCCAGGATGTCTGACCCTAACTGGGCTCAGGGGCGGTCCTCTGATTTAATTCAAATCAAAAGGGAATTGTATTTTTCTTAATTAAACAGTCCAAAATCTTATTACACAATTATACAAATAGTATCATACTAACTCATTCATCTTATACAACAATTAGATGTAAACTTCATATCTGAGGCTATTATATAAACAGCGTTATGGTAATGTGGCCACACCGTCTCCCATGAGCTTTCCCAAGTTGTGACAAACGGACCAGTTCGTAGCTGGATCCTTCAACAATCTTTTATACTTTCTGAAATTTGTTCGTACCTCAAGTTCTGTAAGGTGGAAGGATTTCCTTTGTCCTCTATGAAAGTTTATATGTTTACCCTCTCTCTACTATGTGTCCATGAGGAGATCCTCTCAGGAATTTATGACCTCTGACCACAGCAGCCTAGTTGAAGGAGGCAAGGGGAAGGCAGGGAGAGGGGGATGGGTTTGCTATACCCAAAGAGGCCAACGGCATGACAGCCTAGTGGTTAGAGCGTTGGACTAGTAACTGGAAGGTTGTGAGTTCAAACCCCCGAGCTGACAAGGTACAAATCTGTCGTTCTGCCCCTGAACAGGCAGTTAACCCACTGTTCCCAGGCTGTCATTGAAAATAAGAATGTGTTGCCTGGTTAAATAAAGGTAAAAAATAAAAATAAAAAAAAAATGGCAAGAAGAGATGGAAGGCTAGGAGCGAGCGGAGATGGGATTCTGAAATGCATAGGCACACATAGCACACACACACACACACAGACACACACACACGCACACTCACATTCAAAGTGGTCAAACGGGATCTCTGTTTTTTTCTAGCATCAGATTGTGTCCATTTTGTGTGATATGTTACAAATGTTGCAATTTTGTATGATATTTTTTTTTAAATGCAATGTGTATATTTGTTTATTTTGTGAATTTGTTGTGATTACAAACCCATCCTTTTGTGACTCTCAAACCCGCATGAGGGAGCGTAATCATCGCCTGAAACTAATTAGCATAACGCAGCGGACATAAATATCCCTAGAAGATAATCCTAGTCATGAAAATCACAAATGAAATATATTGAGACACAGCTTAGCCCTTTGTTAATCACCCTGCCATCTCAGATTTTCAAAATATGCTTTACAGCCAAAGCCAGACAAGCATTTGTGTAAGTTTATCGATAGCCTAGCATAGCATTATGCCTTGGTAACAGCAGGCAACCTTGTCACGGAAATCAGAAAAGCAAATCAAATTAAACTGTTTACCTTTGATGAACTTGTTTGGGGTTTTCACTCACGAGACTCCAAGGTAGATATCCAAAGTTATCCCCCCGCCCAAAAAAAAATATTGTTTTTGAAGGCGAAATAGCTCAATTTGTTCTTCACGTTTGGCTGATAAATTGCCTGGAAATTGCGGTCACCTCAACGCCCGAAAAATATTCCAAATTAGCTCCATAATATCGACAGAAACTTTGCAAACGTTGTTTGGAATCCATCCTCAAGGTGTTTTTCTAATATCCGATAATATATCCGTCGTGACAATTATTTTTTCACTTGGACCGATTGGAGTAATGGCTACCTCTGTATTTTACACGAGAATCTCTCTCGGAGCCACCATGTGACCATTACATTTACATTACATTTAAGTCATTTAGCAGACGCTCTTGACCACTTATGCAATGTGGCCGCCTACGGGAATTCTTCAACAGAAAAGCGTAAAACTACGTCACAATGACGTAGACACCTTGGGGAATACGTAGAAAGCGTAAGCTGGATGATAGCACTTTCACAGCTCAATAAGTACTGATTGGAACGCAGCGCTTTCAAATTTTCAGATTTTACTCAGGCTTTCCCCTGCAACATCAGTTCTGTTTTACTCACATACAATATCTTTACAGTTTTGGAAACGTTAGAGTGTTTTCTATCCAAAGCTGTCAATTATATGCATATGCTAGCATCCTGTCCTGACAAAATATCCCGTTTACACCACCATCTATAACCTGACTATACCTAGACTCATCTACACCACCATCTATAGCATGACTTGACCCTGATTCTGCTGTCTGCATCTCATTGCCCCCTGCACATTGACCTCGATTTCCCCCACTGGTGCTTGTGCCCTCACCTTGTCTACGGCCTTTATGTGGGAAAGCAGAACTCTTATTCCCCAAATCCCCAGAACACTCAGAACTCAGAACTCAGAACTCAGAACACCGTAGACTATCTGTGCTGGTAAAACCTGCATAGAGCCCCTACCTATGCCTCACTATAAAATGCACATTTAGCTGTTGCTCATTGTTGTTCGTAAACATACATACTTGGCCTCCGGAAGGAAACAACGTGATTAACGGCATCTGCCTGAAAACCTGCTGACAGAACATGAAAACCGCTAGCAGACTTATCAAAATGACTCGGCTCTTTCCTCAGTACATGAAAACCGCTAGCAGACTTATCAAAACGACTTGGCTCTTTCCTCATTTGATCGTCCATAATGAATGGAGGCAAATTTGCAACTACCACCCTTGTCGAAGGGGTAGAAAGAGTCGAAATTGGCACCAACCCACCCCTTACAAATATTACACTAGCAATTAGCATACCCACCAAGCTTGCTTTTTTCCTGAACACAACCACATTCTAGAAGCGGAATCAATTCAGCTCCTACCTGTTCACCGACCGCGAGCAGAACCTCCTCCACCTTAACTTCATTCCCAGGAACACACCTGAATCTATGCCGTATCGACAGCATCTCCTCCGCGCTAGGTTGAGAAGCCATCGCACACACCACACCTTCCAAACCCCAGGAAACTAACTCTGTCCTCTTCCACCATAACTTTGAAAAAACCTTTGGATACTGCTAAAACAAATAGTGCATTAACCCTCCACCATAGAAAATAAAATGTAAAGAAAATATCAAGGCCAGAACAAAGAAAGTTAGTTAGTAGAGAGCCCTCCACACCAAACACTCAAACTCCAAAAAACTCCCAGCATGCACTGAGAGAGAGAGAGAGAGAGAGAGAGAGAGAGAGAGAGAGAGAGAGAGAGAGAGAGAGAGAGAGAGACAGAGACAGAGAGAGAGACAGAGAGAGAGTATGAAAGAGATGGTGCATAAATCACATTATTTCAGTGAAGAACTATAGAGAATGTGAGTGTGGAAGAGAAAAGGAGAAAAATGAGAGAGAGAGAAGAGTGGACGAACATTGTCTACTTTTCAGCCATAATTGTATTTTGGGCAGTGTGCAGGGATAGGAGAGAACCCGGTCCTGGTAGGCAGCGGGGTGTGACATTGCTTCCAAGTTTTCCTCAGGAGTATGAAAATGCAGATTGTATGAATCTGTATCCCAAATGGCACCCTATTCCCTATATAGTGCTCTACTTTAGACCAGAGCCCTATGGAACCCTATTCCCAAATAGTGCACTAATATCTCTGTGCAGATTCCAGTGTTGAAAGCGAGAGATGGGACATTGAGTGTCAGGGCTCAGCATCTTAATAATGTCCGGTGTTCCTCATCCTCATCATAATAATATACAGTGTTCCTCATCATTCACCTCATTATAATATCCAGTGTTCCTCATCATTCACCTCATAATAATATCCAGTGTTCCTCATCATTCTCATCATAATAATATCCAGTGTTCCTCATCATTCTCATCATAATAATATCCAGTGTTCCTCATCATTCTCATCATAATAATACCCAGTGTTCCTCATCATTCTCATCATAATAATACCCAGTGTTCCTCATCATTCTCATCATAATAATATCCAGTGTTCCTCATCATTCTCATCATAATAATATCCAGTGTTCCTCATCATTCTCATCATAATAATATCCAGTGTTCCTCATCATTCTCATCATAATAATATCCAGTGTTCCTCATCATTCTCATCATAATAATACCCAGTGTTCCTCATCATTCTCATCATAATAATATCCAGTGTTCCTCATCATTCTCATCATAATAATATCCAGTGTTCCTCATCATTCTCATCATAATAATATCCAGTGTTCCTCATCATTCTCATCATAATAATATACAGTGTTCCTCATCATTCTCATCATAATAATATACAGTGTTCCTCATCATTCTCATCATAATAATATCCAGTGTTCCTCATCATTCTCATCATAATAATACCCAGTGTTCCTCATCATTCTCATCGTAATAATATCCAGTGTTCCTCATCATTCTCATCATAATAATATCCAGTGTTCCTCATCATTCACCTCATTATATTGTACAGTGTTCCTCATCATTCTCATCATAATAATATCCAGTGTTCCTCATCATTCTCATCATAATAATATCCAGTGTTCCTCATCATTCTCATCATAATAATATCCAGTGTTCCTCATCATTCTCATCATAATAATACCCAGTGTTCCTCATCATTCTCATCATAATAATATCCAGTGTTCCTCATCATTCACCTCATTATATTGTACAGTGTTCCTCATCATTCTCATCATAATAATACCCAGTGTTCCTCATCATTCTCATCATAATAATATCCAGTGTTCCTCATCATTCTCATCATAATAATACCCAGTGTTCCTCATCATTCTCATCATAATAATATACAGTGTTCCTCATCATTCTCATCATAATAATATACAGTGTTCCTCATCATTCACCTCATTATATTGTACAGTGTTCCTCATCATTCTCATCATAATAATATCCAATGTTCCTCATCATTCTCATCATAATAATATCCAGTGTTCCTCATCATTCTCATCATAATAATACCCAGTGTTCCTCATCATTCTCATCTTAATAATATCCAGTGTTCCTCATCATTCTCATCATAATAATATCCAGTGTTCCTCATCATTCTCATCATAATAATACCCAGTGTTCCTCATCATTCTCATCATAATAATATACAGTGTTCCTCATCATTCTCATCATAATAATATACAGTGTTCCTCGTCATTCTCATCATAATAATACCCAGTGTTCCTCATCATTCTCATCATAATAATATACAGTGTTCCTCATCATTCTCATCATAATAATATACAGTGTTCCTCGTCATTCTCATCATAATAATATCCAGTGTTCCTCATCATTCTCATCATAATAATATCCAGTGTTCCTCATCATTCTCATCATAATATAATCCAGTGTTCCTCATCATTCTCATCATAATAATATCCAGTGTTCCTCATCATTCTCATCATTATAATATCCAGTGTTCCTCATCATTCTCATAATAATAATATCCAGTGTTCCTCATCATTCTCATCATAATAATACCCAGTGTTCCTCATCATTCTCATCATAATAATATCCAGTGTTCCTCATCATTCTCATCATAATAATATCCAGTGTTCCTCATCATTCTCATCATAATAATACCCAGTGTTCCTCATCATTCTCATCATAATAATATCCAGTGTTCCTCATCATTCTCATCATAATAATATCCAGTGTTCCTCATCATTCTCATCATAATAATATACAGTGTTCCTCATCATTCTCATCATAATAATACCCAGTGTTCCTCATCATTCTCATCATAATAATATCCAGTGTTCCTCATCATTCTCATCATAATAACATACAGTGTTCCTCATCATTCTCATCATAATAAAATCCAGTGTTCCTCATTGTATTAATTTCCAGTCTTCATCATCATTCTCATCATACCAATATTCAGTGTTCCTCATCCTCATCAATATAATATCCAGTGTTCCTAATCATAATAATATAGCCAAATCTGAAAACAAGGCTTATCTGAAGGCTCCCTAAATTTTATCAGCATATCGATTCCTCCACCCGGGCTGGCAAAACCCTGCATCATTATTTATTCTAACTTCCGCAACGCATATAAGGCCCCCCCCCCGCCCTCTTTTTGGAAAAGCTGACCACGACTACGTTTTGTTTCTCCCCGTCTATAGACAGAAACTAAAACAGGAAGCTCTGGGGCTCAGGTCTGCTCAACGCTGTCCCAACCAATCGGATTCCACGCTTCAAGATTGCTTCGATCACGTGGACTGGGATATGTTCCTCGTAGCATCGAACAACAACATTCATGAATACGCTGATTCGGTGAAGGAGTTAATTAGCAAGAGCGTCGGTGATGTTCTACCCACAGTGTCTAAAAAATAGTTTATTAGAAAGTGCACTGACGATGTCGTACCCATAGCAACGATTAGAACATTCCCCAACCAGAAACCGTGGATTGATGGCAGCGTTCGCGCAAAACTGAAACTGCTTTTAATCAGGGCAGGGTGACCGGAAACATGACCGAATACAAACAGTGCAGCTATTCGCTCTGCAAGGCAATCAATCAGGGTAAGCAACAGTATAGAGACAAAGTAGAGTTGCAATTAAACGGCCCAGACACGAGACGTATGTGGCAGGGTCTACAGTCAATCACGGACTACAAAAGAAAAACCAGCCCCGTCGCGGACCACAATGTTTTGCTCCCAGACAAACGAAACAACTTCTTTGTTCGCTTTGAAGACAATACAGTGCCACTGACACGGCCCGTTACCGAAGCCTGCAGGCTCTCCTTCACTGAAGCCAACATGAGTAAAACATTTAAACGTGTTAACTTCTTTGGGACTGGAGGGCAGTATTGAATAGCTTGGATGAATAAGATGCCCAGAGTAAACTACCTGCTATTCAGGCCCAAAAGCTAGAATATGCATATAATTAGTTGATGTGGATAGAAAACTGAAGTTTCTAAAACGGTTTGAATGATGTCTGTGAGTATAACATATAAAAATCTAACCAGGAAGTGGGAAATCTGAGGTTTGTTGGTTTTCAAGAATTTTCTTATCGAATATACAGTGTCTATGGGGTCATATTGCACTTCCTGAGGCTTCCACTAGAGGTCAACCGTCTTTAGAACCTTGTTTCAGGCTTCTACTGTGAAGGGGGGGGGGCGAATAAGAGCTGTTTGACTAAGGGGTCTGGCAGAATGCCATGAGCTAAGTAAGGCGCACGGCCGTGAGAGCGAACTGCGTTCCCTTTCAGTTCTAAATACAAAGGAATTGTCTGTTTGGAATATTATCAAAGATTGATGATAAAAAACACCCTAAAGATTGATTATGTAAATCGTTTGACATGTTTCTACGAACTGTAATATAACTTTTTAGACTTTTCATCAGAACTAATTGCTCGCACAATGTGTATTTGGATTAGTGGGCTAAACGCGCGAACAAAAAGGAGGTATTCGAACAAAACAAATTATGGAACTGGGATTCCTGGGAGTGCATTCCGATGAAGATCATCAAAGGTAAGTAAATATTTATAACCATATTTGTGAATTTTGTGACACCTCTCCTTCTTTGGAAAATGGCTGTATGTTTTTCTGTGACTAGGCGCTGACCCAGCCAGGATTAGTTTACCCAGCCAGGATTAGTTTACCCAGCCAGGATTAGTTTACCCAGCCGGGATTAGTTTACCCAGCCAGGATTAGTTTACCCAGCCAGGATTAGTTTACCCAGCCAGGATTAGTTTACCCAGCCAGGATACCCAGCCAGGATTAGTTTACCCAGCCAGGATACCCAGCCAGGATTAGTTTACCCAGCCAGGATTAGTTTACCCAGCCAGGATTAGTTTACCCAGCCAGGATACCCAGCCAGGATTAGTTTACCCAGCCAGGATTAGTTTACCCAGCCAGGATTAGTTTACCCAGCCAGGATTAGTTTACCCAGCCAGGATACCCAGCCAGGATTAGTTTACCCAGCCAGGATTAGTTTACCCAGCCAGGATACCCAGCCAGGATTAGTTTACCCAGCCAGGATTAGTTTACCCAGCCAGGATTAGTTTACCCAGCCAGGATTAGTTTACCCAGCCAGGATTAGTGTACCCAGCCATGATTAGTTTACCCAGCCAGGATTAGTTTACCCAGCCAGTATTAGTTTACCCAGCCAGGATTAGTTTACCCAGCCAGGATTTCGTGGTTCTGTGAGAGCTAATTGGTTTTCACAGCCAGGTTTTCATCTTGAAAGACAATATCAAGACATTCTGACCTACCCCCCTCTTTTCCTCTCCTCCTAGCATTTTTAGACTGGGTTGAATGTCAAGCAGTATTCAAATGTATGTTAATGCTCAGCGGCTGACATAGGGTTCACCTCATTTAGAAAAACAACGTAAACGCAAGTCTCATATCAGATTCAGGGCTTGATTCTGATTAGATTCAGGGCTTGATTCGGATTAGATTCAGGGCTTGATTCTGATTAGATTCAGGGCTTGATTCTGATTAGATTCAGTGCTTGATTCTGATTAGAGACAGGGCTTGATTCTGATTAGATTCAGGGCTTGATTCTGATTAGATTCAGGGCTTGATTCTGATTAGATTCAGGGCTTGATTCTGATTAGATTCAGGGCTTGATTCTGATTAGATTCAGTGCTTGATTCTGATTAGATTCAGGGCTCGATTCTGATTAGATTCAGGGCTTGATTCTGATTAGATTCAGTGCTTGATTCTGATTAGATTCAGGGCTTAATTCTGGTCGGCTTAAAAAAGCAGCACAAGCCATCGCTATTTCATCTGCGCGTGCGTGTGAGTGTGCGTGCGTGTGAGTGTGCTTAGTACGTGCTGATTTGTACGCTCGAAGGGAACTTATTTTGATATATTTAAATGCGGAACATATTTTCATATATTTAAGTGGCGTAACGTCAGGCTATGACAGTCTCCTGGAACTATCTCTTCGCTGAAGGATTGGGTAGGGCATGCCTAAAGGCCTAAAGCTTAGATGTACAGCTTGATTTTCTTAAGTTTTTGTGTTTAGCTCTTATCTTCCCTTACCTCTCTCTTTCTCTCTCTCCTTTTCTCTCTCCACTTTTCTCTCTCCTTTTCTCTCTCTTGCTCGCTTTCTCTCTCTCTTTCTCTCTCTTTCTCTCCACTTTTCTCTCTCTCTTTTTCTCTCTCTTTCTCTCTCTTTCTCTCTCTCCTTTTCTCTCTCCACTTTTCTCTCTCCTTTTCTCTCTCTTTCTCGCTTTCTCTCTCTCTTTCTCTCTCTCTTTCTCTCCACTTTTCTTTCTCTCTTTTTCTCTCTCTTTCTCTCTCTTTCTCTCTCTCCTTTTCTCTCTCCACTTTTCTCTCTCCTTTTCTCTCTCTTTCTCGCTTTCTCTCTCTCTTTCTCTCTCTTTTTCTCTCTCTTTCTCTCTCTTTTTCTCTCTCTCTTTGTCACACATCCAGCCTAAATGTTCTATATATCTGTCTCCTCTATTCTTCTCTCTCTCTTTGTCACACATCCAGATACATGTTCTATATATCTGTCTCCTCTATTCTTCTCTCTCTCTGTAAGTGAACATCCTGGTACTTGAGTGGGACAGGAGACCTGACGATAGGGACATGACAGGAGCAGCAGACTTGTCCCCTGTCTAGATCTCTGTTTCATGCCATTCACCACTCAAAGACAAAATCTTAATAACCCTCCTACTCTGTTCCGGTCGACCGATTTACAAGTTTTCTCTCTGGAAAAAAAGAAAAAAGTTAATTTAATCTGATTGTCATAAGATTCCATGACTTTGTCCACACAGGGCATCTGAACACACAAAATACATGTCGATGATTTTCATAACATTTTGGGTGATTTATTTAACTTTTGTACACCTGTGGTGTTCCAGGTGAAAACATGACCCTTCATGAGAAATGAATGGGTGAGACTGCAATTAGTCTATCAAATGTGTTGTATCAGATGGACACACTTCCTCTCCCAGACCCCCACATACATGTATGTTTGAGCACACACACACACGCACACACACACACACCTCACTCCCCTTCTTGGCTTCCATGGCAACCCCCACAGGAACCTTTCCCCAATAGAATCTTTCTCCCATAAGAACCAAACCTGTTGGAATTCTCACAAACAATCGCTACATTGTTTCTATAATATATAGAACTTTTCTCACAGCTCTGGTATATAAAGCTTATTTGAGGCCTTGATCACAATTCATTCTGTGGCAACACAATGACCAAACGATATACTGTATGTGAGGCTCTTGATCACAATACATTCTGTGGCAACACAATGACCAACGATATACTGTATGTGAGGCTCTTGATCACAATTCATTCTGTGGCAACACAATGACCAACGATATACTGTATGTGAGGCTCTTGATCACAATACATTCTGTGGCAACACAATGACCAACGATATACTGTATGTGAGGCTCTTGATCACAATTCATTCTCTGGCAACACAATGACCAAACGATATACTGTATGTGAGGCTCTTGATCACAATACATTCTGTGGCAACACAATGACCAACGATATACTGTATGTGAGGCTCTTGATCACAATTCATTCTGTGGCAACACAATGACCAAACGATATACTGTATGTGAGGCTCTTGATCACAATACATTCTGTGGCAGCATAATGACCAAATGATATACTGTATGTGAGGCTGTTGATCATATCTTTGATCATGACACTGGTGAGGAGGAGAGAGTCCTTGTTGAACTTTGACACAAAGTAGTCTGTGATAAATAGCACAATATGTTTCATCTGAGTATTTGTTTTAGTCAAAATAATTCATACATTATGCTTTTTTTACTCAATAACGAGTTGTATGAGCTCAGGACAATGAGGCCTACAGGCCATAAATATCAAATAGATGTTCAAAACATGTAATGTTCAGAAGAACTTAACTTGATAAAAAGATCTAACACAACATTAGGTGATAATATGTGTATTATTATGAATTTATAATCAGCTATAAAGGGGTGCGGCCATTTTGGAACGGGAACACAGAATTCATTAACATGAAACGAACAGGATGGTAAATCTCTTTTTCTCTAACCCCCTCTGTCTTTTCTCTCTCCCTCGCTTCCTCTCATTCCCTTTAGATATGTATCCTGATCTGTTTGAATAGAGGAAGGAGGGAATTGATTGGGGACACAATGAAACCACAGCTGAGTGGTGGCCGAGGCCTACGGTCTCCTCCTCCTCCTCTCCCTCAATTCAACCCCTTTTTTTCTTATTCAGCTTTTTTTTTGCATTGTGTTTCAATATATATTTGGTGGATATATTATCGATGCAATATTCTTTAGTATTCCTTTAGGTCCCTATTCTGAAGGTCTGAGTAATGTCACTAACGTCGTCAGGGGAACGACCGGACCAAGGTTCATTTTTATGTTATTAAGAATGTCGCCAACTGTCACGCCCTGGTCGTAATATATTGTGTTTTGTCTTCATTTATTTGGTCAGGCCAGGGTGTGACATGGGTTTATTGTGGTGTGTTTTGTCTTGGGGTTTTGTGGGGTGTTGGGTGTGTGGCTTAGTGGGGTTATCTAGAATAGTCTATGGCTGTTTGGAGTGGTTCTCAATCAGAGGCAGGTGTTTATCGTTGTCTCTGATTGGGAACCATATTTAGGCAGCCATATTCTTTGTGTGTTTTAGTGGGTGATTGTTCCTGTCTTTGTGTTTGCACCAGACAGGGCTGTTTCAGGTTTTTCACATTTCATTATTTTGTAGTTTCTTCATGTATAGTTTTTTCCTTCATTAATATATCATGAATCATCATCACGCTGCATTTTGGTCCGATCCTTGTTCCACCTCTTCATCAGAGGAGGAGATAGAAGAGAACCGTTACACCAACAAAACAAGAAACCACAAAAAAACGACCGATACATCATTAATAATTTGTTTGAAAGCCCAAATCCAGACGATGTCGTGATTACAATATAATAGCCATATCTAGTCTAACATAATGCGTAAGAGGTCATACAATAAGTTTTGTAGTGATTCCAATGATGTAAATACTATTTATCGGTGTTGTGTAATGACAAGACGCTGCACTTGTCACATTTATGTAACTACTTGTTCCAGTTACTAATAAACACCCATTAAGAAAATAACTGTAAAAACGGGTAAATCCCCGTGTATTTTTGGAGTTTAAAAATGGTATGGTTGAGAGGGATGAGGCAAATAAGTCTGGCTGCACAACCTATTGGCAAATGTCACTAAACTGAATAAACATGAAAACAAACTAAGAAACAACTACACTATGATACAAAGTTAAATGATATAAAGAATGATAGTAAAAAGCTTTGGAATGCCTTAAATTACATTTTAGGCAAAAAGGCAAACTCAACATTTATTTAATCTGACTCAGTGTTCTGTAGCTGACTCAGTGCTCTGACCTCAGTGTTCTGTAGCTGACTCAGTGCTCTGACCTCAGTGTTCTGTAGCTGACTCAGTGCTCTGACCTCAGTGTTCTGTAGCTGACTCAGTGCTCTGACCTCAGTGTTCTGTAGCTGACTCAGTGTTCTGACCTCTGTGTTCTGTAGCTGACTCAGTGCTCTGACCTCTGTGTTCTGTAGCTGACTAAGTGTTCTGTAGCTGACTCTGTGTTTTGTAGCTGACTAAGTGCTCTGACCTCAGTGTTCTGTAGCTGACTCAGTGCTCTGAACTCTGTGTTCTGTAGCTGACTAAGTGTTCTGTAGCTGACTCTGTGTTTTGTAGCTGACTAAGTGCTATGTAGCTGACTCTGTGTTTTGCAGCTGACTCAGGGTTTTGTAGCTGACTCAGTGCTCTGAACTCTGTATTCTGTAGCTGACTCTGTGTTCTGTAGCTGACTAAGTGTTCTGTAGCTGACTCAGTGCTCTGAACTCTGTGTTCTGTAGCTGACTCAGTGTCCTGTAGCTGACTCAGTGCTCTAAACTCTGTGTTCTGTAGCTGACTAAGTGTTCTGTAGCTGACTCTGTGTTCTGTAGCTGACTAAGTGTTCTGTAGCTGACTCTGTGTTCTGTAGCTAACTGTGTTCTGTAGCTGACTAAGTGTTCTGTAGCTGACTAAGTGTTCTGTAGCTAACTGTGTTCTGTAGCTGACTAAGTGTTCTGTAGCTAACTGTGTTCTGTAGCTGACTAAGTGTTCTGTAGCTAACTGTGTTCTGTAGCTGACTAAGTGTTCTGTAGCTGACTCTGTGTTCTGTAGCTAACTGTGTTCTGTAGCTGACTAAGTGTTCTGTAGCTGACTAAGTGTTCTGTAGCTGGCTCAGTGTTCTGTAGCTGACTCTGTGTTCTGAACTCTGTGTTCTGTAGCTGACTAAGTGTTCTGTAGCTGACTCTGTGTTCTGAACTCTGTGTTCTGTAGCTGACTAAGTGTTCTGTAGCTGACTAAGTGTTCTGTAGCTGACTAAGTGTTCTGTAGCTGACTCTGTGTTCTGAACTCTGTGTTCTGTAGCTGACTAAGTGTTCTGTAGCTGACTAAGTGTTCTGTAGCTGACTGTGTTCTGTAGCTGACTAAGTGTTCTGTAGCTGACTCTGTGTTCTGTAGCTGACTAAGTGTTCTGTAGCTGACTACGTGTTCTGTAGCTAACTCTGTGTTCTGTAGCTGACTAAGTGTTCTGTAGCTGACTAAGTGTTCTGTAGCTGACTCTGTGTTCTGTAGCTGACTAAGTGTTCTGTAGCTGACTAAGTGTTCTGTAGCTGACTAAGTGTTCTGTAGCTAACTGTGTTCTGTAGCTGACTAAGTGGTCTGTAGCTAACTGTGTTCTGTAGCTGACTCTGTGTTTTGTAACAGACTCTGTGAGCAGCATTCATTGTGCCTGACATTATAGGGTATATCCTCTCTTCTCTTCTGCACATAGCTGCGATATTGGAAGGAACATTGTTTAACTATGTCCGTAGCCTCACAAAAGCACTTGCACCATTACAAACCATGTTCTATTGCTAATTTACCAATGTGCCAAAAGCCGTGTCCTTCATTTGCCAAATTAGCCCCCAAAGTCTAGAAATGAACTAGTGTAGGCAAACCAGAAATCCAGGCACTCGTCTAACTTCATGAAATGCACCCTCTGTTGCTGAAAACCCAATGCTAATTTGCCAGGCTTAATCTCTGACTTGATTCCCTGTGTGGGTCTCTTAGTGAGTCTCTTAGTGATTCCCTGTGTGCGTCACTTAGTGAGTCTCTTTCCAAAATAATGCTGGGGATTACAGAATAGTAATTTATGACTTTTCATCTCTCAGCCGGCGCTGTGAAATGATTTTCGGATCTCCAAGTCAATTCCTGCTGAGCAGTGACTGTCAAAACCCAACACTCTCCCACAGGATTGCTAGAAATTGGCTCCCCAGTGGTGTGTGTGTGTGTGCGTGTGTGTGTGTGTGTGTGTGTGTCAGTGGAGGCTCCTCAGAGGAGGAATTGGAGGACCATCCTCTTCAGTGAATTGCATACAAATAAAAATTGTGAATTGGGCCGACTAACCTCCCGCACGTTGGCTAACCGGGCTATCTGCAGTGTGTCCCACCACCCACCACCCACCACCCACCAACCCCTCTTTTATGCTAGTGCTACTGTCTATATATGCATAGTCACTTTACCCATATCTACATGTACATACTACCTCAATCAGCCTGACTAACCGGTCTCTGTATGTAGCCTCGCTACTTTTATAGCCTCACTACTGTATACAGCCTGTCTTTTTACTGTTTACTTACCTATCGTTCACCTAATACCTTTTTTTGCACTATTAGTTAGAGCCTGTAAGTAAGCATTTCACTGTACACCTGTTGTATTCGGCGCACATGACATATAAACTTTGATTTTATTTGATTTAATATGGTGAAACGAGGCTGTGGTTAGTGGTTATGATGTGAAGGTTCGGCTTGAAAAGTTTGATGTATTGTGAAGTCCACTAGTGGAGGAAAAAGGTGAGAGTAGAAGAGTGTAGATGCAAGAAGGAATTAAACAACGAGCTACTACTCCCAATTCACCAACATTCTCAAACACATAGATCCCCTGAACGCAGCTCACTCTCCAGCCCACTTTCCAGCTCATACTCTCAAACACATAGATCCCCTGAACGCAGCTCACTCTCCAGATCCCAATCACCTGAATTCTGATCACCTGGTCACACACCTGCATGTCATTATCACACACTATCACTCCCGTGATTTACTCCTCCCGTCCGTGATTGATTGTTTTTGTCTGCCTCACTAACGACGCCTTTTGCCGATTCCCTGCCTGTACATTATCGGATTTCCTGTTATCAACCTATTGCCTGATCTCCCAGACAAGGTTACTGGCCTTTTCCCTACCTGTACTTTAGCCTTTTTGGACCCCCTGTGTATGACCTTCTGCCTGCCCCTGGACCCAGCTACCTGCCTCTCCTGTGTATGACCTTCTGTCTGCCCCTGGACCCAGCTACCTGCCTCCTCCTGTGTATGACCTTCTGCCTGCCCCTGGACCCAGCTACCTGCTTCCTCCTGTGTATGACCTTCTGTCTGCCCCTGGACCCAGCTACCTACCCCCTCCTGTGTATGACCTTCTGCCTGCCCCTGGACCCAGCTACCTGCCTCCTCCTGTGTATGACCTTCTGTCTGCCCCTGGACCCAGCTACCTACCCCCTCCTGTGTATGACCTTCTGCCTGCCCCTGGACCCAGCTACCCCCTCCTGTGTATGACCTGTCTGCCCCTGGACCCAGCTACCTACCCCCTCCTGACCTTCCCTGCCCCTGGACCCAGCTACCTGCCTCCTCCTGTGTATGACCTTCTGTCTGCCCCTGGACCCAGCTACCTGCCTCCTCCTGTGTATGACCTTCTGCCTGCCCCTGGACTCAGCTACCTGCCTCCTCCTGTGTATGACCTTCTGCCTGCCCCTGGACCCAGCTACCTGCCTCCTCCTGTGTATGACCTTCTGCCTGCCCCTGGACCCAGCTACCTGCCTCCTCCTGTGTATGACCTTCTGCCTGCCCCTGGACCCAGCTACCTGCCTCCTCCTGTGTATGACCTTCTGCCTGTCCCTGGACCCAGCTACCTACCCCCTCCTTTGGGCCTTTGCAATAAAACCCTGCACTTGAAACCAGCTCTCTGTCTACCATCATAATCATTACAGTTTGTGTGTGGCTGCTATGAAAGTGAACTGTGTTTACTTGTGATCAGGGGTATATTCATTCCGCCAATGCTGCAAAAAAAAAATCTTAATTTAAACCGAAGAAAACGTAATGAAACGAAGATAAACATACCTAAATCTGTCCAATAGAAATTCTCGTTTGCAACTGTTGGACTAATGATTTACACCCTAGATCAGCTAGATGCAGGCAAGAGTGTGCAAGGTGGTATTGAATATGTCAATGCTGTCCATCTTTCCGTCAACTTGATTACTTTAATTTGTCTCTCCACCTGTGTGCACATACGGGGTACACTTTCATTAAGGCTAGACGAGCTAGCAGGCAGGGCGGGACATCAGCCGGACAACATTCGGTGAAATTGGAGGGAATTCAAATAAATATTAGTAATATTATCTTCTTGGTGAGAGGGGGCAGTATTTTGGTCCGGATTAAAAATGCATGCCCAAATTCAACTGCCTGCTACTCATCCCCAGAAGATAAGATATGCATATTATTAGATTTGGATAGAAAACACTCCGATGTTTCTAAAACTGTTTGAATCATGTCTGTGAGTATAACCAAACTAATTTAGCAGGTGAAACCCAGAGGACAAACCATTCAGACGTTTTCTTTTTTGAGGTCTCTCTCTATTCAATGGATTTTCATTGGGAATCCAGATTTCTAAGGGACCTTCTTGCAGCTCCTATCGCTTCCACAGTCTTTAGAAATTGGCGCTCTGCAGTTTCTCTGGCTTTTGGCCATGTGGGTCCTACATATCCCAGAGAGGTTAAATGATTTAAAAGCTTAACTTGTTGTTAATCCAACTGCGTCCTCAGATTTCAAAAAGGCTTTACGGCGAAAGCGTAACATGCGATTGTCTGAGGACAGCGCCCCACATCAACATATTTTGAAGATCTTCCTCTGTTTTCTATCCAAAGGGTCCCAACTACAACATGAATGGTCATTTTGTTCGATAAAAAAAATCCTTCTTTATATTCCAAAAAGTCAGTTTAGTTGGCGCCATTAATTTCTGTTATACACTCGTTTAACATGCAGTCAAATGATCTCCAAACAGCCCGTAAACTTCGTCCAAACAAGTCAAACAATGTTTCTATGTAATCCTCAGGTATTCTAAAATGTAGTATGTAGTATGTTCAATTGGATAGGAACATTTGTAAGCGCCCGCCTTCTCCCTCGCGTGACGAAACACTGATTTGCTTCAGTTGGTCCCATTACAAAAACTCCAAATACTTGTTCGTTTTTAAAAAAAGAAGCCTGAAACCTTCAATAAAGACTGTTGACATCTAGTGGAAGCCATAGGAATTGAAATTTCAGTGATGAATTTAGATAGAAACAATAGGTTTCCATAATAATAGCCTGGGAGCTGAAGAAATACATTCTGGTCGGATTTTCTTCAGATCTTCACCTGCCATATCAATTATGTTATAGTCCCAGACATTATTTTAACAGTTCTAAAAACTACAGAGTGTTTCCTATCCAATGCTACCAAGTATATGCATATCCTGGCTTCTGAGCCTGAGTAGCAGGCAGTTTACTTTGGGAATGTCAGTCAGGCGGAAATTCAGGAAACTAGACGCTAGCCCCAACAAGCTGTTGCAGCAACCTTATGATGGGTATAGGGATAAATTAAATTATCATGTAGTAGCCTAAAGCTATCCATGTTACATTGAACTGAGTGAATGGAATATGAATGACAGTAACCTAAACATATCACTGTTACATTGAACTGGGTGAATGGAAAATGAATGACAGTAACCTAAACCTATCACTGTTACATTGAACTGGGTGAATGGAAAATGAATGACAGTAACCTAAACCTATCACTGTTACATTGAACTGGGTGAATGGAAAATGAATGACAGTAACCTAAACCTATCACTGTTACATTGAACTGGGTGAATGGAAAATGAATGACAGTAACCTAAACCTATCACTGTTACATTAAACTGAGTGAATATGAATGACAGTAACCTAAACCTATTGATGTTACATTGAACTGGGTGAATATGAATGACAGTAACCTAAACCTGTCACTGTTACATTGAACTGGGTGAATATGAATGACAGTAACCTAAACCTGTCACTGTTACATTGAACTGGGTGAATATGAATGACAGTAACCTAAACCTGTCACTGTTACATTGAACTGAGTGAATATGAATGACAGTAACCTAAACCTGTCACTGTTACATTGAACTGGGTGAATATGAATGACAGTAACCTAAACCTGTCACTGTTACATTGAACTGGGTGAATGGAATATGAATGACAGTAACCTAAACCTGTCACTGTTACATTGAACTGAGTGAATATGAATGACAGTAACCTAAACCTGTCACTGTTACATTGAACTGGGTGAATATGAATGACAGTAACCTAAACCCATCACTGTTACATTGAACTGAGTGAATATGAATGACAGTAACCTAAACCCATCACTGTTACATTGAACTGAGTGAATATGAATGACAGTAACCTAAACCCATCACTGTTACATTGAACTGAGTGAATATGAATGACAGTAACCTAAACCCATCACTGTTACATTGAACTGGGTGAATATGAATGACAGTAACCTAAACCTGTCACTGTTACATTGAACTGGGTGAATATGAATGACAGTAACCTAAACCTGTCACTGTTACATTGAACTGGGTGAATATGAATGACAGTAACCTAAACCTATCACTGTTACATTGAACTGGGTGAATATGAATGACAGTAACCTAAACCTGTCACTGTTACATTGAACTGAGTGAATATGAATGACAGTAACCTAAACCTGTCACTGTTACATTGAACTGGGTGAATATGAATGACAGTAACCTAAACCTGTCACTGTTACATTGAACTGGGTGAATGGAATATGAATGACAGTAACCTAAACCCATCACTGTTACATTGAACTGAGTGAATGGAATATGAATGACAGTAACCTAAACCTGTCACTGTTACATTGAACTGGGTGAATATGAATGACAGTAACCTAAACCTATCACTGTTACATTGAACTGAGTGAATATGAATGACAGTAACCTAAACCTATCACTGTTACATTGAACTGAGTGAATATGAATGACAGTAACCTAAACCTATCACTGTTACATTGAACTGGGTGAATATGAATGACAGTAACCTAAACCTGTCACTGTTACATTGAACTGGGTGAATATGAATGACAGTAACCTAAACCTGTCACTGATACATTGAACTGGGTGAATATGAATGACAGTAACCTAAACCTGTCACTGTTACATTGAACTGGGTGAATATTAATGACAGTAACCTAAACCTATCACTGTTACATTGAACTGAGTGAATATGAATGACAGTAACCTAAACCTATCACTGTTACATTGAACTGAGTGAATATGAATGACAGTAACCTAAACCCATCACTGTTACATTGAACTGAGTGAATATGAATGACAGTAACCTAAACCTATCACTGTTACATTGAACTGAGTGAATATGAATGACAGTAACCTAAACCTATCACTGTTACATTGAACTGGGTGAATATGAATGACAGTAACCTAAACCTGTCACTGTTACATTGAACTGAGTGAATATGAATGACAGTAACCTAAACCTGTCACTGTTACATTGAACTGGGTGAATATGAATGACAGTAACCTAAACCTGTCACTGTTACATTGAACTGGGTGAATGGAATATGAATGACAGTAACCTAAACCCATCACTGTTACATTGAACTGAGTGAATATGAATGACAGTAACCTAAACCTATCACTGTTACATTGAACTGAGTGAATATGAATGACAGTAACCTAAACCTATCACTGTTACATTGAACTGGGTGAATATGAATGACAGTAACCTAAACCTGTCACTGTTACATTGAACTGAGTGAATATGAATGACAGTAACCTAAACCTGTCACTGTTACATTGAACTGGGTGAATATGAATGACAGTAACCTAAACCTGTCACTGTTACATTGAACTGAGTAAATGGAATATGAATGACAGTAACCTAAACCTGTCACTGTTACATTGAACTGAGTGAATATGAATGACAGTAACCTAAACCTGTCACTGTTACATTGAACTGAGTGAATATGAATGACAGTAACCTAAACCTGTCACTGTTACATTGAACTGAGTGAATATGAATGACAGTAACCTAAACCTGTCACTGTTACATTGAACTGGGTGAATATGAATGACAGTAACCTAAACCTGTCACTGTTACATTGAACTGAGTGAATATGAATGACAGTAACCTAAACCTGTCACTGTTACATTGAACTGGGTGAATGGAATATGAATGACAGTAACCTAAACCTGTCACTGTTACATTGAGCTGGGTGAATGGAATATGAATGACAGTAACCTAAACCCATCACTGTTACATTGAACTGAGTGAATGGAATATGAATGACAGTAACCTAAACCTGTCACTGTTACATTGAACTGGGTGAATATGAATGACAGTAACCTAAACCTATCACTGTTACATTGAACTGAGTGAATATGAATGACAGTAACCTAAACCTATCACTGTTACATTGAACTGAGTGAATATGAATGACAGTAACCTAAACCTATCACTGTTACATTGAACTGGGTGAATATGAATGACAGTAACCTAAACCCATCACTGTTACATTGAACTGGGTGAATATGAATGACAGTAACCTAAACCTGTCACTGTTACATTGAACTGGGTGAATATGAATGACAGTAACCTAAACCTGTCACTGTTACATTGAACTGGGTGAATATGAATGACAGTAACCTAAACCTGTCACTGTTACATTGAACTGGGTGAATATGAATGACAGTAACCTAAACCTATCACTGTTACATTGAACTGGGTGAATATGAATGACAGTAACCTAAACCTGTCACTGTTACATTGAACTGGGTGAATATGAATGACAGTAACCTAAACCCTATTGCTGTTACATTGAACTGGGTGAATATGAATGACAGTAACCTAAACCTGTCACTGTTACATTGAACTGGGTGAATATGAATGACAGTAGCCTAAACCTGTCACTGTTACATTGAACTGAGTGAATATGAATGACAGTAACCTAAACCTATCACTGTTACATTGAACTGGGTGAATATGAATGACAGTAACCTAAACCCATCACTGTTACATTGAACTGGGTGAATATGAATGACAGTAACCTAAACCTGTCACTGTTACATTGAACTGGGTGAATATGAATGACAGTAACATAAACCTGTCACTGTTACATTGAACTGAGTAAATGGAATATGAATGACAGTAACCTAAACCCATCACTGTTACATTGAACTGGGTGAATATGAATGACAGTAACCTAAACCTGTCACTGTTACATTGAACTGGGTGAATATGAATGACAGTAGCCTAAACCTGTCACTGTTACATTGAACTGAGTGAATATGAATGACAGTAACCTAAACCTATCACTGTTACATTGAACTGGGTGAATATGAATGACAGTAACCTAAACCCATCACTGTTACATTGAACTGGGTGAATATGAATGACAGTAACCTAAACCTGTCACTGTTACATTGAACTGGGTGAATATGAATGACAGTAACCTAAACCTGTCACTGTTACATTGAACTGAGTAAATGGAATATGAATGACAGTAACCTAAACCTATCACTGTTACATTGAACTGGGTGAATATGAATGACAGTAACCTAAACCTGTCACTGTTACATTGAACTGGGTGAATATGAATGACAGTAGCCTAAACCTGTCACTGTTACATTGAACTGGGTGAATATGAATGACAGTAACCTAAACCCATCACTGTTACATTGAACTGGGTGAATATGAATGACAGTAACCTAAACCTGTCACTGTTACATTGAACTGGGTGAATATGAATGACAGTAACCTAAACCTGTCACTGTTACATTGAACTGAGTGAATATGAATGACAGTAACCTAAACCTGTCACTGTTACATTGAACTGGGTGAATATGAATGACAGTAACCTAAACCTGTCACTGTTACATTGAACTGAGTGAATATGAATGACAGTAACCTAAACCTGTCACTGTTACATTGAACTGAGTGAATATGAATGACAGTAACCTAAACCTGTCACTGTTACATTGAACTGGGTGAATATGAATGACAGTAACCTAAACCCATCACTGTTACATTGAACTGGGTGAATATGAATGACAGTAACCTAAACCCATCACTGTTACATTGAACTGGGTGAATATTAATGACAGTAACCTAAACCTATCACTGTTACATTGAACTGAGTGAATATGAATGACAGTAACCTAAACCCATCACTGTTACATTGAACTGGGTGAATATGAATGACAGTAGCCTAAACCTGTCACTGTTACATTGAACTGGGTGAATATGAATGACAGTAACCTAAACCTGTCACTGTTACATTGAACTGGGTGAATATGAATGACAGTAACCTAAACCTATCACTGTTACATTGAACTGGGTGAATATGAATGACAGTAACCTAAACCTGTCACTGTTACATTGAACTGAGTGAATATGAATGACAGTAACCTAAACCTGTCACTGTTACATTGAACTGGGTGAATATGAATGACAGTAACCTAAACCTGTCACTGTTACATTGAACTGGGTGAATGGAATATGAATGACAGTAACCTAAACCCATCACTGTTACATTGAACTGAGTGAATGGAATATGAATGACAGTAACCTAAACCTGTCACTGTTACATTGAACTGGGTGAATATGAATGACAGTAACCTAAACCTATCACTGTTACATTGAACTGAGTGAATATGAATGACAGTAACCTAAACCTATCACTGTTACATTGAACTGAGTGAATATGAATGACAGTAACCTAAACCTATCACTGTTACATTGAACTGGGTGAATATGAATGACAGTAACCTAAACCTGTCACTGTTACATTGAACTGGGTGAATATGAATGACAGTAACCTAAACCTGTCACTGATACATTGAACTGGGTGAATATGAATGACAGTAACCTAAACCTGTCACTGTTACATTGAACTGGGTGAATATTAATGACAGTAACCTAAACCTATCACTGTTACATTGAACTGAGTGAATATGAATGACAGTAACCTAAACCTATCACTGTTACATTGAACTGAGTGAATATGAATGACAGTAACCTAAACCCATCACTGTTACATTGAACTGAGTGAATATGAATGACAGTAACCTAAACCTATCACTGTTACATTGAACTGAGTGAATATGAATGACAGTAACCTAAACCTATCACTGTTACATTGAACTGGGTGAATATGAATGACAGTAACCTAAACCTGTCACTGTTACATTGAACTGAGTGAATATGAATGACAGTAACCTAAACCTGTCACTGTTACATTGAACTGGGTGAATATGAATGACAGTAACCTAAACCTGTCACTGTTACATTGAACTGGGTGAATGGAATATGAATGACAGTAACCTAAACCCATCACTGTTACATTGAACTGAGTGAATATGAATGACAGTAACCTAAACCTATCACTGTTACATTGAACTGAGTGAATATGAATGACAGTAACCTAAACCTATCACTGTTACATTGAACTGGGTGAATATGAATGACAGTAACCTAAACCTGTCACTGTTACATTGAACTGAGTGAATATGAATGACAGTAACCTAAACCTGTCACTGTTACATTGAACTGGGTGAATATGAATGACAGTAACCTAAACCTGTCACTGTTACATTGAACTGAGTAAATGGAATATGAATGACAGTAACCTAAACCTGTCACTGTTACATTGAACTGAGTGAATATGAATGACAGTAACCTAAACCTGTCACTGTTACATTGAACTGGGTGAATATGAATGACAGTAACCTAAACCTGTCACTGTTACATTGAACTGAGTGAATATGAATGACAGTAACCTAAACCTGTCACTGTTACATTGAACTGGGTGAATATGAATGACAGTAACCTAAACCTGTCACTGTTACATTGAACTGAGTGAATATGAATGACAGTAACCTAAACCTGTCACTGTTACATTGAACTGGGTGAATATGAATGACAGTAACCTAAACCTGTCACTGTTACATTGAGCTGGGTGAATGGAATATGAATGACAGTAACCTAAACCCATCACTGTTACATTGAACTGAGTGAATGGAATATGAATGACAGTAACCTAAACCTGTCACTGTTACATTGAACTGGGTGAATATGAATGACAGTAACCTAAACCTATCACTGTTACATTGAACTGGGTGAATATGAATGACAGTAACCTAAACCTGTCACTGTTACATTGAACTGGGTGAATATGAATGACAGTAACATAAACCTGTCACTGTTACATTGAACTGAGTAAATGGAATATGAATGACAGTAACCTAAACCCATCACTGTTACATTGAACTGGGTGAATATGAATGACAGTAACCTAAACCTGTCACTGTTACATTGAACTGGGTGAATATGAATGACAGTAGCCTAAACCTGTCACTGTTACATTGAACTGAGTGAATATGAATGACAGTAACCTAAACCTATCACTGTTACATTGAACTGGGTGAATATGAATGACAGTAACCTAAACCCATCACTGTTACATTGAACTGGGTGAATATGAATGACAGTAACCTAAACCTGTCACTGTTACATTGAACTGGGTGAATATGAATGACAGTAACCTAAACCTGTCACTGTTACATTGAACTGAGTAAATGGAATATGAATGACAGTAACCTAAACCTATCACTGTTACATTGAACTGGGTGAATATGAATGACAGTAACCTAAACCTGTCACTGTTACATTGAACTGGGTGAATATGAATGACAGTAGCCTAAACCTGTCACTGTTACATTGAACTGGGTGAATATGAATGACAGTAACCTAAACCCATCACTGTTACATTGAACTGGGTGAATATGAATGACAGTAACCTAAACCTGTCACTGTTACATTGAACTGGGTGAATATGAATGACAGTAACCTAAACCTGTCACTGTTACATTGAACTGAGTGAATATGAATGACAGTAACCTAAACCTGTCACTGTTACATTGAACTGGGTGAATATGAATGACAGTAACCTAAACCTGTCACTGTTACATTGAACTGAGTGAATATGAATGACAGTAACCTAAACCTGTCACTGTTACATTGAACTGAGTGAATATGAATGACAGTAACCTAAACCTGTCACTGTTACATTGAACTGGGTGAATATGAATGACAGTAACCTAAACCCATCACTGTTACATTGAACTGGGTGAATATGAATGACAGTAACCTAAACCCATCACTGTTACATTGAACTGGGTGAATATTAATGACAGTAACCTAAACCTATCACTGTTACATTGAACTGAGTGAATATGAATGACAGTAACCTAAACCCATCACTGTTACATTGAACTGGGTGAATATGAATGACAGTAGCCTAAACCTGTCACTGTTACATTGAACTGGGTGAATATGAATGACAGTAACCTAAACCTGTCACTGTTACATTGAACTGGGTGAATATGAATGACAGTAACCTAAACCTATCACTGTTACATTGAACTGGGTGAATATGAATGACAGTAACCTAAACCTGTCACTGTTACATTGAACTGAGTGAATATGAATGACAGTAACCTAAACCTGTCACTGTTACATTGAACTGGGTGAATATGAATGACAGTAACCTAAACCTGTCACTGTTACATTGAACTGGGTGAATGGAATATGAATGACAGTAACCTAAACCCATCACTGTTACATTGAACTGAGTGAATGGAATATGAATGACAGTAACCTAAACCTGTCACTGTTACATTGAACTGGGTGAATATGAATGACAGTAACCTAAACCTATCACTGTTACATTGAACTGAGTGAATATGAATGACAGTAACCTAAACCTATCACTGTTACATTGAACTGAGTGAATATGAATGACAGTAACCTAAACCTATCACTGTTACATTGAACTGGGTGAATATGAATGACAGTAACCTAAACCTGTCACTGTTACATTGAACTGGTGAATATGAATGACAGTAACCTAAACCTGTCACTGATACATTGAACTGGGTGAATATGAATGACAGTAACCTAAACCTGTCACTGTTACATTGAACTGGGTGAATATTAATGACAGTAACCTAAACCTATCACTGTTACATTGAACTGAGTGAATATGAATGACAGTAACCTAAACCTATCACTGTTACATTGAACTGAGTGAATATGAATGACAGTAACCTAAACCCATCACTGTTACATTGAACTGAGTGAATATGAATGACAGTAACCTAAACCTATCACTGTTACATTGAACTGGTGAATATGAATGACAGTAACCTAAACCTATCACTGTTACATTGAACTGGGTGAATATGAATGACAGTAACCTAAACCTGTCACTGTTACATTGAACTGAGTGAATATGAATGACAGTAACCTAAACCTGTCACTGTTACATTGAACTGGGTGAATATGAATGACAGTAACCTAAACCTGTCACTGTTACATTGAACTGGGTGAATGGAATATGAATGACAGTAACCTAAACCCATCACTGTTACATTGAACTGAGTGAATATGAATGACAGTAACCTAAACCTATCACTGTTACATTGAACTGAGTGAATATGAATGACAGTAACCTAAACCTATCACTGTTACATTGAACTGGGTGAATATGAATGACAGTAACCTAAACCTGTCACTGTTACATTGAACTGAGTGAATATGAATGACAGTAACCTAAACCTGTCACTGTTACATTGAACTGGGTGAATATGAATGACAGTAACCTAAACCTGTCACTGTTACATTGAACTGAGTAAATGGAATATGAATGACAGTAACCTAAACCTGTCACTGTTACATTGAACTGAGTGAATATGAATGACAGTAACCTAAACCTGTCACTGTTACATTGAACTGGGTGAATATGAATGACAGTAACCTAAACCTGTCACTGTTACATTGAACTGAGTGAATATGAATGACAGTAACCTAAACCTGTCACTGTTACATTGAACTGGGTGAATATGAATGACAGTAACCTAAACCTGTCACTGTTACATTGAACTGAGTGAATATGAATGACAGTAACCTAAACCTGTCACTGTTACATTGAACTGGGTGAATATGAATGACAGTAACCTAAACCTGTCACTGTTACATTGAGCTGGGTGAATGGAATATGAATGACAGTAACCTAAACCATCACTGTTACATTGAACTGAGTGAATGGAATATGAATGACAGTAACCTAAACCTGTCACTGTTACATTGAACTGGGTGAATATGAATGACAGTAACCTAAACCTATCACTGTTACATTGAACTGAGTGAATATGAATGACAGTAACCTAAACCTATCACTGTTACATTGAACTGAGTGAATATGAATGACAGTAACCTAAACCTATCACTGTTACATTGAACTGGGTGAATATGAATGACAGTAACCTAAACCCATCACTGTTACATTGAACTGGGTGAATATGAATGACAGTAACCTAAACCTGTCACTGTTACATTGAACTGGGTGAATATGAATGACAGTAACCTAAACCTGTCACTGTTACATTGAACTGAGTGAATATGAATGACAGTAACCTAAACCTGTCACTGTTACATTGAACTGGGTGAATATGAATGACAGTAACCTAAACCTATCACTGTTACATTGAACTGGGTGAATATGAATGACAGTAACCTAAACCTGTCACTGTTACATTGAACTGGGTGAATATGAATGACAGTAACCTAAACCCATCACTGTTACATTGAACTGGGTGAATATGAATGACAGTAACCTAAACCTGTCACTGTTACATTGAACTGGGTGAATATGAATGACAGTAGCCTAAACCTGTCACTGTTACATTGAACTGAGTAAATGGAATATGAATGACAGTAACCTAAACCCATCACTGTTACATTGAACTGGGTGAATATGAATGACAGTAACCTAAACCTGTCACTGTTACATTGAACTGGGTGAATATGAATGACAGTAGCCTAAACCTGTCACTGTTACATTGAACTGAGTGAATATGAATGACAGTAACCTAAACCTATCACTGTTACATTGAACTGGGTGAATATGAATGACAGTAACCTAAACCCATCACTGTTACATTGAACTGGGTGAATATGAATGACAGTAACCTAAACCTGTCACTGTTACATTGAACTGGGTGAATATGAATGACAGTAACCTAAACCTGTCACTGTTACATTGAACTGAGTAAATGGAATATGAATGACAGTAACCTAAACCTATCACTGTTACATTGAACTGGGTGAATATGAATGACAGTAACCTAAACCTGTCACTGTTACATTGAACTGGGTGAATATGAA
This sequence comes from Oncorhynchus keta, assembly GCF_023373465.1. Classification (NCBI taxonomy): domain Eukaryota; kingdom Metazoa; phylum Chordata; class Actinopteri; order Salmoniformes; family Salmonidae; genus Oncorhynchus; species Oncorhynchus keta. Next base: position 4,703,381 of record NC_068439.1, on the reverse strand, counting down.
TGACAGTAGCCTAAACCTGTCACTGTTACATTGAACTGGGTGAATATGAATGACAGTAACCTAAACCCATCACTGTTACATTGAACTGGGTGAATATGAATGACAGTAACCTAAACCTGTCACTGTTACATTGAACTGAGTGAATATGAATGACAGTAACCTAAACCTGTCACTGTTACATTGCACTGGGTGAATATGAATGACAGTAGCCTAAACCTGTCACTGTTACATTGAACTGGGTGAATATGAATGACAGTAACCTAAACCTGTCACTGTTACATTGAACTGGGTGAATATGAATGACAGTAGCCTAAACCTGTCACTGTTACATTGAACTGAGTGAATATGAATGACAGTAACCTAAACCTATCACTGTTACATTGAACTGGGTGAATATGAATGACAGTAACCTAAACCCATCACTGTTACATTGAACTGGGTGAATATGAATGACAGTAACCTAAACCTGTCACTGTTACATTGAACTGGGTGAATATGAATGACAGTAACCTAAACCTGTCACTGTTACATTGAACTGAGTAAATGGAATATGAATGACAGTAACCTAAACCTATCACTGTTACATTGAACTGGGTGAATATGAATGACAGTAACCTAAACCTGTCACTGTTACATTGAACTGGGTGAATATGAATGACAGTAACCTAAACCTGTCACTGTTACATTGAACTGGGTGAATATGAATGACAGTAACCTAAACCTGTCACTGTTACATTGAACTGGGTGAATATGAATGACAGTAACCTAAACCCATCACTGTTACATTGAACTGGGTGAATATGAATGACAGTAACCTAAACCTGTCACTGTTACATTGAACTGGGTGAATATGAATGACAGTAACCTAAACCCATCACTGTTACATTGAACTGAGTAAATTGAATATGAATGACAGTAACCTAAACCTATCACTGTTACATTGAACTGGGTGAATATGAATGACAGTAACCTAAACCTGTCACTGTTACATTGAACTGGGTGAATATGAATGACAGTAACCTAAACCTGTCACTGTTACATTGAACTGGGTGAATATGAATGACAGTAACCTAAACCTGTCACTGTTACATTGAACTGAGTGAATATGAATGACAGTAACCTAAACCTGTCACTGTTACATTGAACTGGGTGAATATGAATGACAGTAACCTAAACCTGTCACTGTTACATTGAACTGGGTGAATATGAATGACAGTAACCTAAACCTATCACTGTTACATTGAACTGGGTGAATATGAATGACAGTAACCTAAACCTGTCACTGTTACATTGAACTGGGTGAATATGAATGACAGTAACCTAAACCCATCACTGTTACATTGAACTGAGTAAATGGAATATGAATGACAGTAACCTAAACCTGTCACTGTTACATTGAACTGAGTGAATATGAATGACAGTAACCTAAACCTGTCACTGTTACATTGAACTGGGTGAATATGAATGACAGTAACCTAAACCCATCACTGTTACATTGAACTGGGTGAATATGAATGACAGTAACCTAAACCTATCACTGTTACATTGAACTGAGTGAATATGAATGACAGTAACCTAAACCTGTCACTGTTACATTGAACTGGGTGAATATGAATGACAGTAACCTAAACCCGTCACTGATACATTGAACTGGGTGAATATGAATGACAGTAACCTAAACCTGTCACTGTTACATTGAACTGGTGAATATGAATGACAGTAACCTAAACCTGTCACTGTTACATTGAACTGGGTGAATATGAATGACAGTAACCTAAACCTGTCACTGTTACATTGAACTGAGTAAATGGAATATGAATGACAGTAACCTAAACCTATCACTGTTACATTGAACTGGGTGAATATGAATGACAGTAACCTAAACCTGTCACTGTTACATTGAACTGGGTGAATATGAATGACAGTAACCTAAACCTGTCACTGTTACATTGAACTGGGTGAATATGAATGACAGTAACCTAAACCTGTCACTGTTACATTGAACTGGGTGAATATGAATGACAGTAACCTAAACCCATCACTGTTACATTGAACTGGGTGAATATGAATGACAGTAACCTAAACCTGTCACTGTTACATTGAACTGGGTGAATATGAATGACAGTAACCTAAACCCATCACTGTTACATTGAACTGAGTAAATGGAATATGAATGACAGTAACCTAAACCTATCACTGTTACATTGAACTGAGTGAATATGAATGACAGTAACCCAAACCTGTCACTGTTACATTGAACTGGGTGAATATGAATGACAGTAACCTAAACCCATCACTGTTACATTGAACTGGGTGAATATGAATGACAGTAACCTAAACCTGTCACTGTTACATTGAACTGGGTGAATATGAATGACAGTAACCTAAACCTGTCACTGTTACATTGAACTGGGTGAATATGAATGACAGTAACCTAAACCTGTCACTGATACATTGAACTGGGTGAATATGAATGACAGTAACCTAAACCTGTCACTGTTACATTGAACTGGATGAATATGAATGACAGTAACCTAAACCTGTCACTGTTACATTGAACTGGGTGAATATGAATGACAGTAACCAAAACCCGTCACTGTTACATTGAACTGGATGAATATGAATGACAGTAACCTAAACCTGTCACTGTTACATTGAACTGGGTGGATATGAATGACAGTAACCTAAACCTGTCACTGTTACATTGAACTGGGTGAATATGAATGACAGTAACCTAAACCTGTCACTGTTACATTGAACTGGGTGAATATGAATGACAGTAACCAAAACCTGTCACTGTTACATTGAACTGGGTGAATATGAATGACAGTAACCTAAACCTGTCACTGTTACATTGAACTGGGTGAATATGAATGACAGTAACCTAAACCCATCACTGTTACATTGAACTGAGTAAATGGAATATGAATGACAGTAACCTAAACCTGTCACTGTTACATTGAACTGAGTGAATATGAATGACAGTAACCTAAACCTGTCACTGTTACATTGAACTGGGTGAATATGAATGACAGTAACCTAAACCCATCACTGTTACATTGAACTGAGTGAATATGAATGACAGTAACCTAAACCTATCACTGTTACATTGAACTGAGTGAATATGAATGACAGTAACCTAAACCTGTCACTGTTACATTGAACTGGGTGAATATGAATGACAGTAACCTAAACCCGTCACTGATACATTGAACTGGGTGAATATGAATGACAGTAACCTAAACCTGTCACTGTTACATTGAACTGGGTGAATATGAATGACAGTAACCTAAACCTGTCACTGTTACATTGAACTGGGTGAATATGAATGACAGTAACCTAAACCTGTCACTGTTACATTGAACTGAGTAAATGGAATATGAATGACAGTAACCTAAACCTATCACTGTTACATTGAACTGGGTGAATATGAATGACAGTAACCTAAACCTGTCACTGTAACATTGAACTGGGTGAATATGAATGACAGTAACCTAAACCTGTCACTGTTACATTGAACTGGGTGAATATGAATGACAGTAACCTAAACCTGTCACTGTTACATTGAACTGGGTGAATATGAATGACAGTAACCTAAACCCATCACTGTTACATTGAACTGGGTGAATATGAATGACAGTAACCTAAACCTGTCACTGTTACATTGAACTGGGTGAATATGAATGACAGTAACCTAAACCCATCACTGTTACATTGAACTGAGTAAATGGAATATGAATGACAGTAACCTAAACCTATCACTGTTACATTGAACTGAGTGAATATGAATGACAGTAACCCAAACCTGTCACTGTTACATTGAACTGGGTGAATATGAATGACAGTAACCTAAACCCATCACTGTTACATTGAACTGGGTGAATATGAATGACAGTAACCTAAACCTATCACTGTTACATTGAACTGAGTGAATATGAATGACAGTAACCTAAACCTGTCACTGTTACATTGAACTGGGTGAATATGAATGACAGTAACCTAAACCCGTCACTGATACATTGAACTGGGTGAATATGAATGACAGTAACCTAAACCTGTCACTGTTACATTGAACTGGGTGAATATGAATGACAGTAACCTAAACCTGTCACTGTTACATTGAACTGGGTGAATATGAATGACAGTAACCTAAACCTGTCACTGTTACATTGAACTGAGTAAATGGAATATGAATGACAGTAACCTAAACCTGTCACTGTTACATTGAACTGGGTGAATATGAATGACAGTAACCTAAACCTGTCACTGTTACATTGAACTGGGTGAATATGAATGACAGTAACCTAAACCTGTCACTGTTACATTGAACTGAGTGAATATGAATGACAGTAACCTAAACCTGTCACTGTTACATTGAACTGAGTGAATATGAATGACAGTAACCTAAACCCATCACTGTTACATTGAACTGGGTAAATGGAATATGAATGACAGTAACCTAAACCTGTCACTGTTACATTGAACTGAGTGAATATGAATGACAGTAACCTAAACCCATCACTGTTACATTGAACTGAGTAAATGGAATATGAATGACAGTAACCTAAACCTGTCACTGTTACATTGAACTGGGTGAATATGAATGACAGTAACCTAAACCTGTCACTGTTACATTGAACTGAGTGAATATGAATGACAGTAACCTAAACCTGTCACTGTTACATTGAACTGAGTGAATATGAATGACAGTAACCTAAACCTGTCACTGTTACATTGAACTGAGTGAATATGAATGACAGTAACCTAAACCTGTCACTGTTACATTGAACTGGGTGAATATGAATGACAGTAACCTAAACCTGTCACTGTTACATTGAACTGGGTGAATATGAATGACAGTAACCTAAACCTATCACTGTTACATTGAACTGGGTGAATATGAATGACAGTAACCTAAACCTCTCACTGTTACATTGAACTGGGTGAATGGAATATGAATGACAGTAACCTAAACCTGTCACTGTTACACTGAACTGGGTGAATATGAATGACAGTAACCTAAACCTGTCACTGTTACATTGAACTGGGTGAATATGAATGACAGTAACCTAAACCTGTCACTGTTACATTGAACTGGGTGAATATGAATGACAGTAACCTAAACCTGTCACTGTTACATTGAACTGGGTGAATATGAATGACAGTAACCTAAACCTGTCACTGTTACATTGAACTGAGTGAATATGAATGACAGTAACCTAAACCCATCACTGTTACATTGAACTGGGTAAATGGAATATGAATGACAGTAACCTAAACCTGTCACTGTTACATTGAACTGGGTGAATATGAATGACAGTAACCTAAACCTGTCACTGTTACATTGAACTGGGTGAATATGAATGACAGTAACCTAAACCTGTCACTGTTACATTGAACTGGGTGAATATGAATGACAGTAACCTAAACCTGTCACTGTTACATTGAACTGGGTGAATATGAATGACAGTATCCTAAACCTGTCACTGTTACATTGAACTGGGTGAATATGAATGACAGTATCCTAAACCTATCACTGTTACATTGAACTGGGTGAATATGAATGACAGTAACCTAAACCTATCACTGTTACATTGAACTGGGTGAATATGAATGACAGTAACCTAAACCTGTCACTGTTACATTGAACTGAGTAAATGGAATATGAATGACAGTAACCTAAACCTGTCACTGTTACATTGAACTGGGTGAATATGAATGACAGTAACCTAAACCTGTCACTGTTACATTGAACTGGGTGAATATGAATGACAGTAACCTAAACCTGTCACTTTTACATTGAACTGGGTGAATATGAATGACAGTAACCTAAACCTGTCACTGTTACATTGAACTGAGTAAATGGAATATGAATGACAGTAACCTAAACCTGTCACTGTTACATTGAACTGGGTGAATATGAATGACAGTAACCTAAACCTGTCACTGTTACATTGAACTGGGTGAATATGAATGACAGTAACCTAAACCTGTCACTGTTACATTGAAATGGGTGAATATGAATGACAGTAACCTAAACCTGTCACTGTTACATTGAACTGAGTAAATGGAATATGAATGACAGTAACCTAAACCTGTCACTGTTACATTGAACTGAGTGAATATGAATGACAGTAACCTAAACCTGTCACTGTTACATTGAACTGAGTGAATATGAATGACAGTAACCTAAACCTGTCACTGTTACATTGAACTGGGTAAATGGAATATGAATGACAGTAACCTAAACCTGTCACTGTTACATTGAACTGGGTGAATGACAGTAACCTAAATCTATCACTGTTACATTGAACTGGGTGATACAGAGATCAGAGATCAGGATCAGAGATCAGGATACCAGACAGAAGAAGATCAGGATACCAGACAGAAGATCAGGATCTCATATGTCACCTTGTTACCTTTACAGTTGGGCTGTATCTCATATGTCACCTTGTTACCTTTACAGTTGGGCTGTATCTCATATGTCACCTTGTTACCTTTACAGTTGGGCTGTATCTCATATGTCACCTTGTTACCTTTACAGTTGGGCTGTACCTCATATGTCACCTTGTTACCTTTACAGTTGGGCTGTATCTCATATGTCACCTTGTTACCTTTACAGTTGGGCTGTATCTCATATGTCACCTTGTTACCTTTACAGGGAGGGAGGGGAGGGAGGGAGGGAGGGAGGGAGGGAGGGAGGGAGGGAGGGAGGGAGGGAGGGAGGGAGGGAGGGAGGGAGGGAGGGAGAGATCTTTTCCAGTTGTCTGTCTCCTGTGTAATCTGTCAGAAGTGCAGTATCCTGGGATTGTTATCAGATTGTTATCAGGCTCTGGCTAGAGTCTAGCAAGAGAGGAGATACTGGCTGAGAGGAGGAAATACAGACCAAGTGTCTGGGAATCTGATATGAGGACACTCAGTCAGAAGCAAACAGAATGAAAGTATGTGGAAAAAGAGAGAAAATGGGGTGAAAGAGAGAGTGAGAGAGAGAGAGGAAGAGGAAGAGGGAGAGGAAGAGGGGGAGAGAGAGGAAGAGGGGGAGAGAGAGGAAGAGGGGGAGAGAGAGGAAGAGGGGAGAGAGAGGAAGAGGGGGAGAGAGAGGAAGAGGGGAGAGAGAGGAAGAGGGGGAGAGAGAGGAAGAGGGGGAGAGAGAGGAAGAGGGGGAGAGAGACACAGACAGAGAGAGAGAAAGAGAGAGAAAGAGAGAGTGAGAGAGAGAGAGAAGGAGAGGAAGAGACAGACAGAGAGAGAAGAAAGAGAGAGAAGAGAGTGAAGAAGAGAGAGAAGGAGAGAGGAAGAGACAGACAGAGGGAGAGAAAGAGAGAGAAAGAGAGTGAAAAGAGAGAGAGAAGGAGAGAGGAAGAGACAGACAGAGGGAGAGAAAAGAGAGAGAAAGAGAGAGTGAAGAGAGAGAGAGAAGGAGAGAGGAAGAGACAGACAGAGGGAGAAAGAGAGAGAAAAGAGAGAGTGAAAGAGAGAGAGAAGGAGAGAGGAAGAGACAGACAGAGGGAGAGAAAGAGAGAGAAAGAGAGAGTGAAAGAGAGAGAGAAGGAGAGAGGAAGAGACAGACAGAGGAGAGAAAGAGAGAGAAGAGAGAGTGAAAAGAGAGAGAGAAGGAGAGGAAGATACAGACAGAGGAGAGAAAGAGAGAGAGAAAGAGACGAGAGAGAGAGGGAGAAAGAGAGAGAAAGAGACGGAGAAAAAAATTGAGAGATTTTTCTCAAGAGAATATTGTGTGCCTTGGCAACTCAAGACCAACCTCAACCTTTTCATAGATCCCAGGAGCTCTAGAGAGTGTTTGTGCACATATACAGTATGTCTGGCATCACCGCCTGGTATGGCAACTGGTCGGCATCTGACCGGCACTACAGGGGGTAGTGTGAACAGCCCAGTACATCACTTGGGCCAAGCTTCCTGCCATCCAGGACCTATATAATAGGCGGTGTCTGAGGAAAGCCCATAAAATTGTCAGAGACACCAGTCACCCAAGTTATAGACTGTTTTCTCTGCTACAGCACGGCAAGTGGTACCGGAGCACCAAGTCTAGGACCAAAGGCTCCTCTACAGCTTCTACCCACTGCTGAACAATTCATAAAAATCACCACCAGACAATTTACATTGACCCTCCCCCTCCCCTCTTCTACACTGCTGCTACTCGTGTGTTACCTATGCATAGTCACTTAGCCCCAACCTACATGTACAGATTACCTCAACTAGTCTGTACCCCTGCACACTGACTCGGTACCGGTGCCCACTGTATAAAGCCTCGTTATTGTTGTTCCTATCCGGGCATCTGACAAATCAAGATTGATTTGCGTGTGTGTGTGTGTGTGTGTGCGTGACCGAAGGCTCTATCCACTGATCTCTGTTTGGGGAAGATCAGGATATCAGACAGAAGAAGATCAGGATTCCAGACAGAGATCAGGATACCAGACAGAAGAAGATCAGGATATCAGACAGAGATCAGGATACCAGACAGAGATCAGGATACCAGACAGAGATCAGGATACCAGACAGAGATCAGGATACCAGACAGAGATCAGGATACCAGACAGAAGAAGATCAGGATACCAGACAGAGATCAGGATACCAGACAGAGATCAGGATACCAGACAGAGGAAGATCAGGATACCAGACAGAGATCAGGATACCAGACAGAGATCAGGATACCAGACAGAGATCAGGATACCAGACAGAAGAAGATCAGGATACCAGACAGAGATCAGGATACCAGACAGAAGAAGATCAGGATACCAGACAGAATAAGATCAGGATACCCAGACAGAGATCAGGATACCAGACAGAGATCAGGATACCAGACAGGAGAAGATCAGGATACCAGACAGAGATCAGGATACCAGACAGAGATCAGGATACCAGACAGAAAAAGATTAGGATACCAGACAGAAGAAGATCAGGATACCAGACAGAGATCAGGATACCAGACAGAGATCAGGATACCAGACAGAGATCAGGATACCAGACAGAAGAAGATCAGGATACCAGACAGAGATCAGGATACCAGACAGAGATCAGGATACCAGACGAGATCAGGATCAGGATACCAGACAGAAGATCAGGATACCAGACATAGATCAGGATACCAGACAGAGATCAGGATACCAGACAGGGATCAGGATACCAGACAGAGATCAGGATACCAGACAGAGATCAGGATACCAGACAGAAGAAGATCAGGATACCAGACAGAAGATCAGGATCTCATATGTCACCTTGTTACCTTTACAGTTGGGCTGTATCTCATATGTCACCTTGTTACCTTTACAGTTGGGCTGTATCTCATATGTCACCTTGTTACCTTTACAGTTGGGCTGTACCTCATATGTCACCTTGTTACCTTTACAGTTGGGCTGTATCTCATATGTCACCTTGTTACCTTTACAGTTGGGCTGTATCTCATATGTCACCTTGTTACCTTTACAGTTGGGCTGTATCTTATATGTGACCTTGTTACCTTTACAGTTGGGCAGTATCTCATATGTCACCTTGTTACCTTTACAGTTGGGCTGTATCTCATATGTCACCTTGTTACCTTTACAGTTGGGCTGTATCTTATATGTGACCTTGTTACCTTTACAGTTGGGCAGTATCTCATATGTCACCTTGTTACCTTTACAGTTGGGCTGTATCTCATATGTCACCTTGTTACCTTTACAGTTGGGCAGTATCTCATATGTCACCTTGTTACCTTTACAGTTGGGCTGTATCTCATATGTCACCTTGTTACCTTTACAGTTCAGGCTGTATCTTATATGTCACCTTGTTACCTTTACAGTTGGGCAGTATCTCATATGTCACCTTGTTACCTTTACAGTTGGGCAGTATCTCATATGTCACCTTGTTACCTTTACAGTTGGGCTGTATCTCATATGTCACCTTGTTACCTTTACAGTTGGGCTGTATCTATATGTGACCTTGTTACCTTTACAGTTGGGCAGTATCTCATATGTCACCTTGTTACCTTTACAGTTGGGCTGTATCTCATATGTCACCTTGTTACCTTTACAGTTGGGCTGTATCTTATATGTGACCTTGTTACCTTTACAGTTGCGCTGTACCTCATATGTCACCTTGTTACCTTCTTAGTGTAATACTTGTAGGGTTGTTGTCAAATTTTATACACCATGTAGGAAACAAGGTGCCATTTTAGTTTATCTTCACAAACAGTGGATAGGTGCAGTGTAATGTGTTGTTTTACAGGGTCAGCCATGGTAGTACAACGACACTGGAGGAAATTAGCATCAAATTCCCATGATGCCCTGCAGACCTCTATATTGTTGGTTAATTCCCATGATGCCCTGCAGACCTCTATATTGTTGGTTAATTCCCATGATGCCCTGCAGACCTCTATATTGTTGGTTAATTCCCATGATGCCCTGCAGACCTCTATATTGTTGGATAATTCCCATGATGCCCTGCAGACCTCTATATTGTTGGATAATTCCCATGATGCCCTGCAGACCTCTATATTGTTGGATAATTCCCATGATGCCCTGCAGACCTCTATATTGTTGGTTAATTCCCATGATGCCCTGCAGACCTCTATATTGTTGGTTAATTCCCATGATGCCCTGCAGACCTCTATATTGTTGGATAATTCCCATGATGCCCTGCAGACCTCTATATTGTTGGATAATTCCCATGATGCCCTGCAGACCTCTATATTGTTGGATAATTCCCATGATGCCCTGCAGACCTCTATATTGTTGGTTAATTCCCATGATGCCCTGCAGACCTCTATATTGTTGGTTAATTCCCATGATGCCCTGCAGACCTCTATATTGTTGGTTAATTCCCATGATGCCCTGCAGACCTCTATATTGTTGGTTAATTCCCATGATACCCTGCAGACCTCTATATTGTTGGTTAATTCCCATGATGCCCTGCAGACCTCTATATTGTTGGTTAATTCCCATGATGCCCTGCAGACCTCTATATTGTTGGATAATTCCCATGATGCCCTGCAGACCTCTATATAGTTGGTTAATTCCCATGATGCCCTGCAGACCTCTATATTGTTGGTTAATTCCCATGATGCCCTGCAGACCTCTATATTGTTTGTTAATTCCCATGATGCCCTGCAGACCTCTATATTGTTTGTTAATTCCCATGATGCCCTGCAGACCTCTATATTGTTGGTTAATTCCCATGATGCCCTGCAGACCTCTATATTGTTGGATAATTCCCATGATGCCCTGCAGACCTCTATATTGTTGGTTAATTCCCATGATGCCCTGCAGACCTCTATATTGTTGGATAATTCCCATGATGCCCTGCAGACCTCTATATTGTTTGTTAATTCCCATGATGCCCTGCAGACCTCTATATTGTTGGTTAATTCCCATGATGCCCTGCAGACCTCTATATTGTTGGATAATTCCCATGATGCCCTGCAGACCTCTATATTGTTGGATAATTCCCATGATGCCCTGCAGACCTCTATATTGTTGGTTAATTCCCATGATGCCCTGCAGACCTCTATATTGTTGGTTAATTCCCATGATGCCCTGCAGACCTCTATATTGTTGGATAATTCCCATGATGCCCTGCAGACCTCTATATTGTTTGTTAATTCCCATGATGCCCTGCAGACCTCTATATTGTTGGATAATTCCCATGATGCCCTGCAGACCTCTATATTGTTGGATAATTCCCATGATGCCCTGCAGACCTCTATATTGTTGGATAATTCCCATGATGCCCTGCAGACCTCTATATTGTTTGTTAATTCCCATGATGCCCTGCAGACCTCTATATTGTTTGTTAATTCCCATGATGCCCTGCAGACCTCTATATTGTTGGATAATTCCCATGATGCCCTGCAGACCTCTATATTGTTGGATAATTCCCATGATGCCCTGCAGACCTCTATATTGTTTGTTAATTCCCATGATGCCCTGCAGACCTCTATATTGTTGGTTAATTCCCATGATGCCCTGCAGACCTCTATATTGTTGGTTAATTCCCATGATGCCCTGCAGACCTCTATATTGTTGGATAATTCCCATGATGCCCTGCAGACCTCTATATTGTTGGTTAATTCCCATGATGCCCTGCAGACCTCTATATTGTTGGTTAATTCCCATGATGCCCTGCAGACCTCTATATTGTTGGTTAATTCCCATGATGCCCTGCAGACCTCTATATTGTTGGTTAATTCCCATGATGCCCTGCAGACCTCTATATTGTTGGTTAATTCCCATGATGCCCTGCAGACCTCTATATTGTTGGATAATTCCCATGATGCCCTGCAGACCTCTATATTGTTTGTTAATTCCCATGATGCAGACCCTGCAGACCTCTATATTGTTGGTTAATTCCCATGATGCCCTGCAGATTCCCATGATGCCCTGCAGACCTCTATATTGTTGGTTAATTCCCATGATGCCCTGCAGACCTCTATATTGTTGGATAATTCCCATGATGCCCTGCAGACCTCTATATTGTTGGATAATTCCCATGATGCCCTGCAGACCTCTATATTGTTGGTTAATTCCCATGATGCCCTGCAGACCTCTATATTGTTTGTTAATTCCCATGATGCCCTGCAGACCTCTATATTGTTGGTTAATTCCCATGATGCCCTGCAGACCTCTATATTGTTGAATAATTCCCATGATGCCCTGCAGACCTCTATATTATGATTGGATAATTCCCATGATGCCCTGCAGACCTCTATATTGTTGGTTAATTCCCATGATGCCCTGCAGACCTCTATATTGTTGGTTAATTCCCATGATGCCCTGCAGACCTCTATATTGTTGGATAATTCCCATGATGCCCTGCAGACCTCTATATTGTTTGTTAATTCCCATGATGCCCTGCAGACCTCTATATTGTTGGATAATTCCCATGATGCCCTGCAGACCTCTATATTGTTGGTTAATTCCCATGATGCCCTGCAGACCTCTATATTGTTGGATAATTGCAGACCTCATGATGCCCTGCAGACCTCTATATTGTTTGTTAATTCCCATGATGCCCTGCAGACCTCTATATTGTTTGTTAATTCCCATGATGCCCTGCAGACCTCTATATTGTTGGTTAATTCCCATGATGCCCTGCAGACCTCTATATTGTTGGATAATTCCCATGATGCCCTGCAGACCTCTATATTGTTGGTTAATTCCCATGATGCCCTGCAGACCTCTATATTGTTGGTTAATTCCCATGATGCCCTGCAGACCTCTATATTGTTGGTTAATTCCCATGATGCCCTGCAGACCTCTATATTGTTTGTTAATTCCCATGATGCCCTGCAGACCTCTATATTGTTTGTTAATTCCCATGATGCCCTGCAGACCTCTATATTGTTGGATAATTCCCATGATGCCCTGCAGACCTCTATATTGTTGGTTAATTCCCATGATGCCCTGCAGACCTCTATATTGTTGGTTAATTCCCATGATGCCCTGCAGACCTCTATATTGTTTGTTAATTCCCATGATGCCCTGCAGACCTCTATATTGTTGGTTAATTCCCATGATGCCCTGCAGACCTCTATATTGTTGGTTAATTCCCATGATGCCCTGCAGACCTCTATATTGTTGGTTAATTCCCATGATGCCCTGCAGACCTCTATATTGTTGGATAATTCCCATGATGCCCTGCAGACCTCTATATTGTTGGATAATTCCCATGATGCCCTGCAGACCTCTATATTGTTGGATAATTCCCATGATGCCCTGCAGACCTCTATATTGTTGGTTAATTCCCATGATGCCCTGCAGACCTCTATCCCATGATTGTTCCCATGATGCCCTGCAGACCTCTATATTGTTTAATTCCCATGATGCCCTGCAGACCTCTATATTGTTGAATAATTCCCATGATGCCCTGCAGACCTCTATATTGTTGGATAATTCCCATGATGCCCTGCAGACCTCTATATTGTTTGTTAATTCCCATGATGCCCTGCATACCTCTATATTGTTGGATAATTCCCATGATGCCCTGCAGACCTCTATATTGTTGGATAATTCCCATGATGCCCTGCAGACCTCTATATTGTTTGTTAATTCCCATGATGCCCTGCAGACCTCTATATTGTTGAATAATTCCCATGATGCCCTGCAGACCTCTATATTGTTGGTTAATTCCCATGATGCCCTGCAGACCTCTATATTGTTGGTTAATTCCCATGATGCCCTGCAGACCTCTATATTGTTGGTTAATTCCCATGATGCCCTGCAGACCTCTATATTGTTGGATAATTCCCATGATGCCCTGCAGACCTCTATATTGTTGGATAATTCCCATGATGCCCTGCAGACCTCTATATTGTTGGATAATTCCCATGATGCCCTGCAGACCTCTATATTGTTTGTTAATTCCCATGATGCCCTGCAGACCTCTATATTGTTGGTTAATTATATTGTTTGGTTAATTCCCATGATGCCCTGCAGACCTCTATATTGTTGGTTAATTCCCATGATGCCCTGCAGACCTCTATATTGTTGGTTAATTCCCATGATGCCCTGCAGACCTCTATATTGTTGGATAATTCCCATGATGCCCTGCAGACCTCTATATTGTTGGTTAATTCCCATGATGCCCTGCAGACCTCTATATTGTTTGTTAATTCCCATGATGCCCTGCAGACCTCTATATTGTTGGTTAATTCCCATGATGCCCTGCAGACCTCTATATTGTTGAATAATTCCCATGATGCCCTGCAGACCTCTATATTGTTGGTTAATTCCCATGATGCCCTGCAGACCTCTATATTGTTGGTTAATTCCCATGATGCCCTGCAGACCTCTATATTGTTGGTTAATTCCCATGATGCCCTGCAGACCTCTATATTGTTGGATAATTCCCATGATGCCCTGCAGACCTCTATATTGTTTGTTAATTCCCATGATGCCCTGCAGACCTCTATATTGTTGGTTAATTCCCATGATGCCCTGCAGACCTCTATATTGTTGGTTAATTCCCATGATGCCCTGCAGACCTCTATATTGTTGGTTAATTCCCATGATGCCCTGCAGACCTCTATATTGTTTGTTAATTCCCATGATGCCCTGCAGACCTCTATATTGTTTGACCTCTATATTGTTTAATTCCCATGATGCCCTGCAGACCTCTATATTGTTGGTTAATTCCCATGATGCCCTGCAGACCTCTATATTGTTGGATAATTCCCATGATGCCCTGCAGACCTCTATATTGTTGGTTAATTCCCATGATGCCCTGCAGACCTCTATATTGTTGGTTAATTCCCATGATGCCCTGCAGACCTCTATATTGTTGGTTAATTCCCATGATGCCCTGCAGACCTCTATATTGTTGGTTAATTCCCATGATGCCCTGCAGACCTCTATATTGTTTGTTAATTCCCATGATGCCCTGCAGACCTCTATATTGTTTGTTAATTCCCATGATGCCCTGCAGACCTCTATATTGTTGGTTAATTCCCATGATGCCCTGCAGACCTCTATATTGTTGGTTAATTATGATGCCCTCCCTATATGATGCCCTGCAGACCTCTATATTGTTGGTTAATTCCCATGATGCCCTGCAGACCTCTATATTGTTGGTTAATTCCCATGATGCCCTGCAGACCTCTATATTGTTGGTTAATTCCCATGATGCCCTGCAGACCTCTATATTGTTTGTTAATTCCCATGATGCCCTGCAGACCTCTATATTGTTGGTTAATTCCCATGATGCCCTGCAGACCTCTATATTGTTGGTTAATTCCATGATGCCCTGCAGACCTCTATATGCCCTGCAGACCTCTATATTGTTGGTTAATTCCCATGATGCCCTGCAGACCTCTATATTGTTGGTTATTCCCATGATGCCCTGCAGACCTCTATATTGTTGGTTAATTCCCATGATGCCCTGCAGACCTCTATATTGTTGGTTAATTCCCATGATGCCCTGCAGACCTCTATATTGTTGGTTAATTCCCATGATGCCCTGCAGACCTCTATATTGTTGGTTAATTCCCATGATGCCCTGCAGACCTCTATATTGTTGGATAATTCTCATGATGCCCTGCAGACCTCTATATTGTTGGATAATTCCCATGATGCCCTGCTGACCTCTAAAATCCATCTAGTTTACATGATCCCTGGATAGTGATGGTATTGTATTTGGTGTGTGTATGTGTGAGTGTTTAGGAGGGAGGGGGTGTGTGATTGTGTGTGTGTCAGTGCAAATCAGAAAAAGACATCTCCGACAGCAACAAGCAGATCATCCTGGGAGGTAGACAACACTGTAGACGAGGGAGAAAACTAAAAGGGGAAGAGGAGAATAGATGACAAGATGGAGGGGGGTCCAAAGCAATGTTTGTGTTCTTATAAATGTATCTTGAAATTAAATACTTTTTTAAACAGAGAGAATCTGGAGAGGTTCTGTTTACGGTCCGCCTTTAGACCTAATTGAGTTTCTCTCCTAGCCAAGATAGGTGAGATGGTGCGGGGCAGAGCAGTTGCCAGAAAGAGGACAAAGGGAGATGAAAGCGTGAGAAAGAATATTTATTTTTGGCATGAGGAACCTTTCAAGTACACATTCCTAAATAAGGAGTTAGTATTGAACTCAGGTTCACTCACCAACCTGTTCCTAAATGTGCCAGTTAAAGTTGCACACTTCAGTAACATATGGAAAAAAAGCTGCCTTGAGTCAAATATTGGTTTTGTTTAATTGTGGCGCCCTAAAGCTCCATGAAGTAGTAAACAGTCCTACAATTAGGGATCAATGACTATCCACCACAACATATTTATATCTTACCCTCCTGCGGTACATCAGCTGTGATTCAGAGAAAATATTCTCCATCAGGGAGTAATGAATCCAAAGAGGACACTGACACGCAGACTTTAAAATACAGGCTGTCAGGGTTCATCCTAAAAGAGTACCTCTTTTACAGAGCTTCAGAGAACCACAGCGAGTATTAGGGGGGCATTGGCAATTAACACACCTGCCCAATCCCCTCTTTTTGGAAAACCATTATACTGACCTGTCCCTGTTGCAAGTAGAATATAAAGGAAGCTTCTCGTGAGGGAGTGTTGCTGCAATGAGGGGAACTATCCATGGTGCTGAAATTAGAGGAACTATCCATGGTGCTGAAATGAGTGGAACTATCCATGGTGCTGAAATGAGAGGAACTATCCATGGTGCTGAAATGAGGGGAACTATCCATGGTGCTGAAATGAGAGGAACTATCCATGGTGCTGAAATGAGAGGAACTATCCATGGTGCTGAAATGAGAGGAACTATCCATGGTGCTGAAATGAGAGGAACTATCCATGGTGCTGAAATGAGAGGAACTATCCATGGTGCTGAAATGAGAGGACCTATCCATGGTGCTGAAATGGGGGGAGCTATCCATGGTGCTGCAATGAGTGGAGCCATACCTACACAGGTGCATTGCTGTGCTGTTGGACTATGGACCACATCTCACTACAGCTCTAATAAGGTTTTATTGATCTTAATCACAAGCTTAGATTCTCATCCAACAAACTTGTATTAGTTACTGAAAGGCCTAAATACTTCTGCAGAGCTCCCTGGCTCTTAGTCCTAATCAGTGTTAACTCGGAGACAGTGGTGAGATGGAGAGACAAAGAGAGACATGGGACAAGGTTTTAGTGTATGACAAACTGATGATAAAATATGGACAGAAGGGAAGAGATACAGAGGGATGAGAGCTTTTCTATTGGATATAAAACAAAGATGGGAAGATCAGAAGAGAGAGAAAATTAAAGCCCCTGAAATTGAATTGAAAGGGGAGTGGAGAATAAAGAGAGACTAATGACAAAAAGGAGGAGAGATGTGTGAAGTGAGAGAACAAAATAAAGCAAGAGAAATACACTGTAATGACATCATTCTTCCTATATCACTCTCTCTGTCTCTCTGTCTCTATGTCTCTCTCTCCCTCTCTCTCTCTCTCTGTCTCTCTCTGTCTCTCTCTGTCTCTCTCTGTCTCTGTCTCTGTCTCTGTCTCTGTCTCTGTCTCTGTCTCTCTCTCTCTCTCTCTCTCTCTCTCTCTCTCTCTCTCTCTCTCTCTCTCTCTCTCTCTCTCTCTCTCTCTCTCTCTCTCTCTCTCTCTCTCTCTCTCTCTCTCTCCTCTCTCTCTCTCTCTCTCTCTCTCTCTCTCTCTCTCTCTCTCTCTCTCTCTCTCTCTCCTTCATCCGTCTGTTTCTGTCTTTTTAGTTTTATTCCAGTTTTCATAGCATCACATTCTATCCAATTAAGCAGTACACTTGAATGTGTCTCTGTCTCTGTCTCTCTCTCACTCTCTCTCCTCTGCACTCCCAAACACTCTCTCTCTGCTCTCTCGCTCTCATGCTCTCTCTATCTCTTCCCCCTCCGTCCTCTCTCTCTCCCTCCCCTCCCTTTCCCTCCCTCCTCCCCTCTGTCCTACTATTCCAGGTCTCTAAGCCTGTGGCCTTCCTCGTCCAGTGTGGGCCGACATTTCCTTGCAGCTTGTGATGTATATCTGACCTTTGATGTTGCTACTCACTGTCCCCGAAGCCTGAGGCCCAATTAAACTAACAACCCCCTGGGCCTATATCCCGCTCTCCTCCCGCTCCCCACCACCTCTCCTCCCACTCTCTCTCTCACACTCCTCTCTTCCCTTGTTCCTTCAATCCTCTCTGTCTCTGCTACCCTCCCCTCATCTCCTCCCTGCTCTGGAACCTGCTATTCAGATAAGTTTGTACCCACAGTATTGCTTACACATAAAATCCTAACAAAGTTATTATTCAGAGAATAGAAAAAGCAAAGTGCTGAGTTTGTGCTTTCCACTTGTAGTTTTCTATCCCTCCAATAGAGGACGACTATAACTATTGTGGGGACTCGACAGACCAATAATATAACGTTATGCACTTGACCTTCAGTCCACCTCGTGTCTCTGCTGGGTTCATTCATTCATACGTTAGTAAAGCTGACAGAGTTGACTTTTTAAAGACACTGGATCATTTATCTAGTTATATAGGATGGTTACCATACATATAATGTATCTAGTTATATAGGATGTTACCATACATATAATGTATCTAGTTATATAGGATGTTACCATACATATAATGTATCAAGTTATATAGGATGTTACCATACATATAATGTATCTAGATATATAGGATGTTACCATATAATGTATCTAGTTATATAGGATGTTACCATACATATAATGTATCAAGTTATATAGGATGTTACCATACATATAATGTATCTAGTTATATAGGATGTTACCATACATATAATGTATCTAGTTATATAGGATGTTACCATACATATAATGTATCTAGTTATATAGGATGTTACCATACATATAATGTATCTAGTTATATAGGATGGTTACCATACATATAATGTATCTAGTTATATAGGATGTTACCATATAATGTATCTAGTTATATAGGATGTTACCATACATATAATGTATCTAGTTATATAGGATGTTACCATACATATAATGTATCTAGTTATATAGGATGTTACCATACATATAATGTATCTAGTTATATAGGATGGTTACCATACATATAATGTATCTAGTTATATAGGATGTTACCATACATATAATGTATCTAGTTATATAGGATGTTACCATACATATAATGTATCTAGTTATATAGGATGTTACCATACATATAATGTATCTAGTTATATAGGATGTTACCATACATATAATGTATCTAGTTATATAGGATGTTACCATATAATGTATCTAGTTATATAGGATGTTACCATACATATAATGTATCTAGTTATATAGGATGTTACCATACATATAATGTATCTAGTTATATAGGATGTTACCATACATATAATGTATCTAGTTATATAGGATGTTACCATACATATAATGTATCTAGTTATATAGGATGTTACCATACATATAATGTATCTAGTTATATAGGATGTTACCATACATATAATGTATCTAGTTATATAGGATGTTACCATACATATAATGTATCTAGTTATATAGGATGTTACCATACATATAATGTATCTAGTTATATAGGATGTTACCATATAATGTATCTAGTTATATAGGATGTTACCATACATATAATGTATCTAGTTATATAGGATGTTACCATACATATAATGTATCTAGTTATATAGGATGTTACCATATAATGTATCTAGTTATATAGGATGTTACCATACATATAATGTATCTAGTTATATAGGATGTTACCATATAATGTATCTAGTTATATAGGATGTTACCATACATATAATGTATCTAGTTATATAGGATGTTACCATACATATAATGTATCTAGTTATATAG
Organism: Oncorhynchus keta; assembly: GCF_023373465.1. Classification (NCBI taxonomy): domain Eukaryota; kingdom Metazoa; phylum Chordata; class Actinopteri; order Salmoniformes; family Salmonidae; genus Oncorhynchus; species Oncorhynchus keta. The sequence continues at coordinate 4,683,109 of NC_068439.1, read as the reverse complement.
GATGTTACCATACATATAATGTATCTAGTTATATAGGATGTTACCATACATATAATGTATCTAGTTATATAGGATGGTTATCATACATATAATGTATCTAGTTTATATATGATGTTCATAGGAATAGTGGGTTAACTGTTTCTGGAATAGGGTTATACATGTCATTTAACAGTTATTAGGACTGGCCTAGGAACAGTGGGTTAACTGGTCTAGGAACAGTGGGTTAACTGGTCTAGGAACAGTGGGTTAACTGGTCTAGGAACAGTGGGTTAACTGGTCTAGGAACAGTGGGTTAACTGGTCCAGGAACAGTGGGTTGACTGGTCTAGGAACAGTGGGTTGACTGGTCTAGGAACAGTGGGTTGACTGGTCTAGGAACAGTGGGTTGACTGGTCTAGGAACAGTGGGTTGACTGGTCTAGGAACAGTGGATTAACTACCTGTTCAGGGGCAGAACGACAGATTTGTACCTTGTCAGCTCGGGGATTTGAACTTCCAACCTTCCGGTTACAAGTCCAACCCTCTAACCACTAGGCTACCCTGCCGGCCCAATGTTGTTACCATTACATATCATTTATTTAGTTATATAGGATGGTACCATACAGATACATTACATAACCAAATGTATGTGGACACCTGTTTGTCTAACATCTCATTCAAAAATGATGGGCATTAATATGCAGTTGGTCCCCCCTTTGCTGCTACTGTATACCACTTCCACACCACTTCTTCTACTGTATAACAACAAGCCTCACACAATCTTCTGCCAGGAAGTGGGCTTCACCCACGTAGAATGTATAATGACTGATCTTCCTAAATGGCATATATTATTATATTATCTTCCACACCACTTCTGTACGGTGCTTTGTGGAGGCTTCGTCATGTTGAAACAGAAAAGGGCCTTCCCCAAACTGTTGACACAACGTTCGAAGCAGAGAAATGTCTAAAATGTCATTGTCTAATGTAGCGTTACAATTTCCCTTCTCACCTCCCAAGTGGCGCAGTGGTCTAAAACACCAGTCTCAACGTCAACATTGAAGTGGCGACTCCGGGATGCTGGCCGTCAGTGTCTGTGTTCTTTTGCCCATCTTAATCTTTTATTTTTATTAGCCAGTCTGAGATATGGCTTGATCGCTGCCAGTTGAGGACTTGTGTTTCTCAAACTAGAAACTCTAATGTACTTGTCCTCTTGCTCAGTTTTGCACCGGGGCCTCCCACTCCTCTTTCTATTCTGGTTAGAGCCAGTTTGTGCTCTTCTGTAAAGGGAGTAGTACACAGCATACGAGATCTTCAGTTTGTTGGCAATTTCTCAGAAAGGAGAAAGGTCTTTGTTTCTGCATCTTTTGAGCCTGTAATCAAACCTACAAATGTTGATGCTCCAGATACTCAACAGTCTAAAGAAGGCCAGTTTTATTGCTTCTTAAAACAGCACAGCAGTTTTCAGCTGTGCTAACATAATTGCAAAAGGGTTTGTAATGATTAATTAGCCTTTTTATAATGATAAACCTGGATTAGCTAACACAACGTGCCATTGGAACACAGGAGTGAAAGTTGCTGATAAGTACAGGTAGATTGCAGTCATTCCAGCTTCAGTTGGAAGTGATTGTGTTAGCTGGGTTGAACTAGCTCCTCTGAACAACAGTGTACTAACGAGAGAGCACATGTTCTACGCCAGATGAAAGTTGCGCATCATTAGCTCACTGTCATGGAAGTATCCAAATACTGGAAAACAGCTTTATACAAACGCAAACACAGCAATTAGCTGTTATTCTGACTGCACTGTTTGACGTGACTGTAAGTACTGTAAGTCGTAGTTGGCTAGCTAACAAGCAAGGAATAAAACCGTTGCCAGCCAGTATGGCAATGGAACATTTAGAACGACCGTCTGGGTCGCGTCCATGGAGACAGAACGAAAACACTGAGCAACTGGGTCACGTCTCTGTTAACCGAACCGATAGAATGAACGACCAGCCGGTTTGGGTAGCAACCCTAGATATGTGTCGGGACTATAGCATGTGTAGCAGGATGAAACAGTATGAATAAATTCAGCAAAATAAAATAAAAAATATGACAATATGTCAATCGTTGTTTGAATATGTTGGTAACCGGAGTAAAATGAAAATGCTCTCGAGGCCGATGTTTTCAGGATATATTGGCACGGTTTGCCAATATCTCTTCCAAACTCCGTTTTCTCTGGCGTTATAACTTATTAAATAACAACTCACATCCTTGAGCTTCTGCAACTTTGTTGAGTTGCTTTCTCGGAGTCACACACACACACACACACACACACACACACACACACACACACACACACACACACACACACACACACACACACACACACACACACACACACACACACACACACACACACACACACACACACACACACACACACACACACACACACACACACACACAGAAAGTTCAAAGTGATCTCATAGGACAGCCTTTTCACCTTCCCTTTCTTCTCTCTCAGGGAGAGTTTTAGTCTTGAGCTACAACGTTGCTATACGTAACTATACAGTTTCAGGATCAGATTTCCCCTCAAGCATAACAGTTTAGGGGATGACGTGAATCATGACCCTGGATCAGTGGTTAGGGCCATCCCATAGTTGCTGTTGACTTGACTTGATGACATAATGATTGACCCTGGATCAGTGGTTAGGGCCATCCCATAGTTGCAGTTGATTTGACTTGATGACATAATGATTGACCCTGGATCAGTGGTTAGGGCCATCCCATAGTTGCTGTTGACTTGACTTGATGACATAATGATTGACCCTGGATCAGTGGTTAGGGCCATCCCATAGTTGCTGTTGACTTGACTTGATGACATAATGATTGACCCTGGATCAGTGGTTAGGGCCGTCCCATAGTTGCAGTTGATTTGACTTGATGACATAATGATTGACCCTGGATCAGTGGTTAGGGCCATCCCATAGTTGCTGTTGATTTGACTTGATGACATCATTTTTTATTTATTTCACCTTTATTTAACCAGGTAGGCTAGTTGAGAACAAGTTCTCATTTGCAACTGCGACCTAATGATTGACCCTGGCTCAGTGGTTAGGGCCGTCCCATAGTTGCAGCTGCGTACACTTTGTTTGAGAAGGTAATGCATTTCTTCACTAAGGAGTGTGCAAGTTTGGATGGGACCTTTCCCTACCAGTGGATTTGACTTGAGAACACATTCTCATTCATTTAAACCAACAACCTGGTGGTTGTTTCCACAGCACGGAAAGAAAAATATATGTCTGTGTACAAATCACCCTGATTAACTCTTTAGTCATATCCCAGTTTACCCTGATTAACTCTTTAGTCATATCCCAGTTTACCCTGATTAACTCTTTAGTCATATCCCAGTTTACCCTGATTAACTCTTTAGTCATATCCCAGTTTACCCTGATTAACTCTTTAGTCATATCCCAGTTTACCTTGATTAACTCTTTAGTCATATCCCAGTTTACCCTGATTAACTCTTTAGTCATATCCCAGTTTACCTTGATTAACTCTTTAGTCATATCCCAGTTTACCCTGATTAACTCTTTAGTTATATCCCAGTTTACCTTGATTAACTCTTTAGTCATATCCCAGTTTACCCTGATTAACTCTTTAGTCATATCCCAGTTTACCTTGATTAACTCTTTAGTCATATCCCAGTTTACCTTGATTAACTCTTTAGTCATATCCCAGTTTACCTTGATTAATTCTTTAGTCATATCCCAGTTTACCTTGATTAACTCTTTAGTCAAATCCCAGTTTACCCTGATTAACTCTTTAGTCATATCACAGTTTACCCTGATTAACTCTTTAGTCATATCCCAGTTTACCTTGATTAACTCTTTAGTCATATCCCAGTTTACCCTGATTAACTCTTTAGTCATATCCCAGTTTACCCTGATTAACTCTTTAGTCATATCCCAGTTTACCCTGATTAACTCTTTAGTCATATCCCAGTTTACCCTGATTAACTCTTTAGTCATATCCCAGTTTACCCTGATTAACTCTTTAGTCATATCCCAGTTTACCCTGATTAACTCTTTAGTCATATCCCAGTTTACCCTGATTAACTCTTTAGTCATATCCCAGTTTACCTTGATTAACTCTTTAGTCATATCCCAGTTTACCTTGATTAACTCTTTAGTCATATCCCAGTTTACCCTGATTAACTCTTTAGTCATATCCCAGTTTACCTTGATTAACTCTTTAGTCATATCCCAGTTTACCCTGATTAACTCTTTAGTCATATCCCAGTTTACCTTGATTAACTCTTTAGTCATATCCCAGTTTACCCTGATTAACTCTTTAGTCATATCCCAGTTTACACTGATTAACTCTTTAGTCATATCCCAGTTTACCCGGATTAACTCTTTAGTCATATCCCAGTTTACCCTGATTAACTCTTTAGTCATATCCCAGTTTACCCCGATTAACTCGTTAGTCATATCCCAGTTTACCCTGATTAACTCTTTAGTCATATCCCAGTTTACCCTGATTAACTCGTTAGTCATATCCCAGTTTATCCTGATAAACTCGTTGGTCATATCCCAGTTTACCCTGATTAACTCTTTAGTCATATCCCAGTTTACCCTGATTAACTCTTTAGTCATATCCCAGTTTACCCTGATGAACTCTTTAGTCATATCCCAGTTTACCCTGATGAACTCGTTGGTCATATCCCAGTTTACCCTGATTAACTCTTTAGTCATATCCCAGTTTACCCTGATTAACTCTTTAGTCAAATCCCAGTTTACCCTGATTAACTCTTTAGTCATATCCCAGTTTACCCTGATTAAGTCTTTAGTCATATCCCAGTTTACCCTGATTAACTCGTTGGTCATATCCCAGTTTGCCCTGATTAACTCGTTGGTCATATCCAAGGTTACCCTGATTAACTCGTTGGTCATATCCCAGTTTACCCTGATTAACTCTTTAGTCATATCCCAGTTTACCCTGATTAACTCTTTAGTCAAATCCCAGTTTACCCTGATTAACTCTTTAGTCATATCCCAGTTTACCCTGATTAACTCTTTAGTCATATCCCAGTTTACCCTGATTAATTCTTTAGTCATATCCCAGTTTACCCTGATTAACTCTTTAGTCATATCCCAGTTTACCCTGATTAACACTTTAGTCATATCCCAGTTTACCCTGATTAACTCTTTAGTCATATCCCAGTTTACCCTGATTAACTATTTAGTCATATCCCAGTTTACCCTGATTAACTCTTTAGTCATATCCCAGTTTACCCTGATTAACTCTTTAGTCATATCCCAGTTTACCCTGATTAACTCTTTAGTCATATCCCAGTTTACCCTGATGAACTCTTTAGTCATATCCCAGTTTACCCTGATGAACTCGTTGGTCATATCCCAGTTTACCCTGATTAACTCTTTAGTCATATCCCAGTTTACCCTGATTAACTCTTTAGTCAAATCCCAGTTTACCCTGATTAACTCTTTAGTCATATCCCAGTTTACCCTGATTAAGTCTTTAGTCATATCCCAGTTTACCCTGATTAACTCGTTGGTCATATCCCAGTTTGCCCTGATTAACTCGTTGGTCATATCCCAGTTTACCCTGATTAACTCGTTGGTCATATCCCAGTTTACCCTGATTAACTCTTTAGTCATATCCCAGTTTACCCTGATTAACTCTTTAGTCAAATCCCAGTTTACCCTGATTAACTCTTTAGTCATATCCCAGTTTACCCTGATTAACTCTTTAGTCATATCCCAGTTTACCCTGATTAATTCTTTAGTCATATCCCAGTTTACCCTGATTAACTCTTTAGTCATATCCCAGTTTACCCTGATTAACACTTTAGTCATATCCCAGTTTACCCTGATTAACTCTTTAGTCATATCCCAGTTTACCCTGATTAACTATTTAGTCATATCCCAGTTTACCCTGATTAACTCTTTAGTCATATCCCAGTTTACCCTGATTAACTCTTTAGTCATATCCCAGTTTACCCTGATTAACTATTTAGTCATATCCCAGTTTACCCTGATTAACTCTTTAGCCATATCCCAGTTTACCCTGATTAACTCTTTAGTCATATCCCAGTTTACCCTGATTAACTCGTTGGTAATATCCCAGTTTGCCCTGATTAACTCGTTGGTCATATCCCAGTTTGCCCTGATTAACTCGTTGGTCATATCCCAGTTTGCCCTGATTAACTCGTTGGTCATATCCCAGTTTACCCTGATTAACTCGTTGGTCATATCCCAGTTTGCCCTGATTAACTCGTTGGTCATATCCCAGTTTGCCCTGATTAACTCGTTGGTCATATCCCAGTTTGCCCTGATTAACACTTTAGTCATATCCCAGTTTACCCTGATTAACTCTTTAGTCATATCCCAGTTTACCCTGATTAACTCGTTGGTCATATCCCAGTTTACCCTGATTAACTCGTTGGTCATATCCCAGTTTACCCTGATTAACTCTTTAGTCATATCCCAGTTTACCCTGATTAACTCATTGGTCATATCCCAGTTTGCCCTGATTAACTCGTTGGTCATATCCCAGTTTACCCTGATTAACTCGTTGATCATATCCCAGTTTACCCTGATTAACTCGTTGGTCATATCCCAGTTTGCCCTGATTAACTCGTTGGTCATATCCCAGTTTACCCTGATTAACTCGTTGGTCATATCCCAGTTTGCCCTGATTAACACTTTAGTCATATCCCAGTTTACCCTGATTAACTCGTTGGTCATATCCCAGTTTGCCCTGATTAACTCATTGGTCATATCCCAGTTTGCCCTGATTAACTCTTTAGTCATATCCCAGTTTACCCTGATTAACTCGTTGGTCATATCCCAGTTTGCCCTGATTAACTCATTGGTCATATCCCAGTTTACCCTGATTAACACTTTAGTCATATCCCAGTTTACCCTGATTAACTCTTTAGTCATATCCCAGTTTACCCTGATTAACTCTTTAGTCATATCCCAGTTTACCCTGATTAACTCATTGGTCATATCCCAGTTTGCATATGTACGTATGGTCTTGCCTACACCTGGCAAACAGTTAAAATTATTTGATGGAAAGAATGGCAAGCCACACAAAGTGAAATGGGTCAAATTATATAATGAATATGAATTTGTAGGGCAGAAATTATAAAATATTTAAGCATCTCAGTCAGACTAAAGTTATATTCACATCCGAACTGGTTCTCTAACAAATTAGTAAGAATGTCACAACCAATGTTAAAGAATGGCCATTTCCCCTTAATTCAGATTACAACCTCTCCCTTAATTCAGATTATAACCTCTCCCTTTATTCAGATTACAACCGCTCTCTTTATTCAGATTACAACCTCTCCCTTTATTCAGATTACAACCTCTCGCTTTATTCAGATTACAACCTCTTCACTTTATTCAGATTACAACCTCTCCCTTTATTCAGATTACAACCTCTCCCTTTATTCAGATTATAAACTCTCTCTTTATTCATATTACAACCTCTCCCTTTATTCAGATGACAACCTCTCTCTTTATTCAGATTACAACCTCTCACTGTATTCAGATTACAACCTCTCCCTATATTCAGATTACAACCTCTCTCTTTATTCAGATTGCAACCTCTCCCTTTAAACAGATTAAACCTTATCTTTATGGAAAGAATTACAAGCCTCACCCTTTATTCAGATTACAACCTGAATCATGTATTCAGGCACAACCTATCCCTTTATTCAGATTACAACCTCTCCCTTTATTCAGATTACAACCTCTCTCTTTATTCAGATTACAACCTCTCCCTTTATTCAGATTACAACCTCTTCCTTTATTCAGATTACAACCTCTCCCTTTATTCAGATTACAAGCTCTCTCTTTATTCAGATTACAACCTCTCCCTTTATTCAGATTACAACCTCTCTCTTTATTCAGATTACAACCTCTCCCTTTATTCAGATTACAACCTCTCCCTTTATTCAGATTACAACCTCTCTCTTTATTCAGATTAAAACATCACTCTTTATTCAGAGTACAACCTCTCCCTGTATTCAGATTACAACCTCTCTCTTTATTCAGATTACAACCTCTCTCTTTATTCAGATTAAAACCTAACTCTTTATTCAGATTACAACCTCTCTCTTTATTCAGATTAAAACCTCACTCTTTATTCAGATTTCAACCTCTCACGATATTCAGATTACAACCTCTCCTTTATTCAGATTCAAACCTCTCACTTTATTCAGATGACAACCTCTCCCTTTATTCAGATTACAACCTTGCCCTTAATTCAGATTAAAACCTGAAAATAAAATCATCTCACCAATTTTTTGGGTTGGTTGCAATATCGATTTAATCCACAGGGACTATAAGGACCACAGGGATCATAGAGACAATAGGGACCACAAGGACTATAGGGACCACAAGGACCATAGAGAGACTATAGGGACCACAAGGACCATAGAGAGACTATAGGGATCACAGAGACTATATAGACTATAGAGACCTCAGATACCCATAGAGACTATAGAGACTATATGGACCATAGAGACCATAGAGACTATAGAGACCATGTAGACTAAAGAGACAATAGGGACCATAGAGACCATAGAGACTATAGAGACCATAGAGACCATAGAGACTATAGAGACTATAGAGACCATAGAGAATATATGGGCAATGGAGACTATAGAGAATATAGAGCCCATAGAGACCAGAGAGACTATAGAGACTAAATGGACCATAGAGATTATAGAGACTATAGGGACCATATAGACTATAGAGATTATAGAGTCTAGGGACCATAGAGACTATAGATACTATACCGACCATAGAGACCGTTTAGACCATAGAGACTATAGAGACCACATAGACCATAGAGACTATAGATACTACAGAGACTATAGACACCATAGAGACTATAGGCTATATAGACTATAGAGAGCATAGAGACTATAGAGACTACAGAGACAGTTTAGACCATAGAGACCATGGAGACTATAAAGACCGTTTAGACCATAGAGACTATAGACACCATAGAGACTATTCGACACCATAGAGACTATAGAGACCATTTATTCCATAGCGACTATAGAGACCATTTAGACTATATAGAGACTATAGAGACTATAGAGACCATAGAGATTATAGAGACTATATAGACCATTTAGACCATAGAGACTATAGATACTATAGAGACCATAGAGACTATAGAGACTATAGGCTATATAGACTATAGAGAGCATAGAGACTATAGAGACTATAGAGACTATAGGGGCCATAGAGACTATAGAGACTATATACACTATAGAGACTATAGAGACTATAAACACTATAGGGACCATAGAGACTATAGACACTATAGAGACTATAGAGACTATAAACACTATAGGGACCATATAGACTATAGAGACTATAGAGACTATAACCACTATAGGGATCATAAAGACTATAGACACTATAGAGACTATAGAGACTATAGAGACTATAAACAGTATAGGGACCATAGAGACTATAGACACTATAGAGACCATAGAGACAATAGAGACTATAGAGACTATAAACACTATAGGGACCATAGAGACTATAGACACTATAGAGACCATTTAGACTATAGAGACTATAGGACTATAGAGACCATAGAGACTATAGACACTATAGAGACTATAGAGACTATAAACACTATAGGGACCATATAGACTATAGAGACTATAGAGACTATAAACACTATAGGGACCATAGAGACTATAGACACTATAGAGACCATTTAGACTATAGAGACTATAGGACTATAGAGACCATAGAGACTATAGACACTATAGGGACCATAGAGACTATAGACACCATAGACACCATAGGGCTCTGGTCAAAAGTAGTGCACTAGTTAGGGAGTACGGAGCCATTTGGGATGTAATCTTGAATAAACCAATGAGAAGTGGTAACACAGAAAGTGCAGATCCACCTTGCGAGCGAAGGTGAGGTGGCTTATGGGATCATGGGATATTTGTAGCCCACCCGGAGGTGTCTTTGACAAGAGTCATTCATCTTGCCCCAGTACAGTGTGGGTAGGTGGTTAGTGGCAACAGTAGGGGGGCTGATGGATGCCTGTGAACTCTGTGGGAGTCAAGAGACAGCAGGAGGCTGCTGTGTCAATATGAACTTTCAGGGAACACTGTTGGACCCCTGTAATAGAGACAGCCCTGAGTCATAGAGGGAGGGGGGTGTAGAGACAGCCCTGAGTCATAGAGGGAGGGGGGTGTAGAGACAGCCCTGAGTCATAGAGGGAGGGGGGGGGGTGTAGAGACAGCCCTGAGTCATAGAGGGAGGGGGTGTAGAGACAGCCCTGAGTCATAGAGGGAGGGGGATGTAGAGACAGCCCTGAGTCATAGAGGGAGGGGGGTGTAGAGACAGCCCTGAGTCATAGAGGGAGGGGGGTGTAGAGACAGCCCTGAGTCATAGAGGGAGGGGGTGTAGAGACAGCCCTGAGTCATAGAGGGAGGGGGTGTAGAGACAGCCCTGAGTCATAGAGGAGGGGGTGTAGAGACAGCCCTGAGTCATAGAGGGGAGGGGGTGTAGAGACAGCCCTGAGTCATAGAGGGAGGGGGTGTAGAGACAGCCCTGAGTCATAGAGGGAGGGGGTGTAGAGACAGCCCTGAGTCATAGAGGGAGGGGGATGTAGAGACAGCCCTGAGTCATAGAGGGAGGGGGTGTAGAGACAGCCCTGAGTCATAGAGGGAGGGGGTGTAGAGACAGCCCTGAGTCATAGAGGGAGGGGGTGTAGAGACAGCCCTGAGTCATAGATGGGGATGGGGGAGGGGGGTGTATTAGAGACAGCCCTGAGTCATAGAGGGAGGGGGAGGGGGTGTATTAGAGACAGCCCTGAGTCATAGAGGATAGGGGGAGGGGGGTATTCAGAGACAGCCCTGAGTCATAGAGGGAGGGGGTGTATTAGGAGACAGCCCTGAGTCATATAGGGAGGGGGTGTATTAGAGACAGCCCTGAGTCATAGAGGGGAGGGGGGTGTATTAGAGACAGCCCTGAGTCATAGAGGGAGGTGGAGAGGGGTGTAATAGAGACAGCCCTGAGTCATAGAGGGAGGGGGTTCTTATTTTCCTCAACTAAGGAAAAATAGTGTAGAGACAGCCCTGAGTCATAGAGGGAGGGAGGGGGTGTATTAGAGACAGCCCTGAGTCATAGAGAGAGGGGGGAGGGGGGGGTGTGAGATTAGAGACAGCCCTGAGTCATAGAGGGGGGGAGGGGGTGTATTCGAGACAGCCCTGAGTCATAGAGGGAGGGAGGGGGGGGTGGATTAGAGACAGCCCTGAGTCATAGAGAGAGGGGGGGGGAGGGGGTGTATTAGAGACAGCCCCGAGTCATAGAGGGAGGGGGGGGGGGTGTATTCGAGACAGCCCTGAGTCATAGAGGGAGGGGGTGTATTAGAGACAGCCCTGAGTCATAGAGGGAGGGGGTGTATTAGAGACAGCCCTGAGTCATAGAGGGAGGGAGGGGGTGTATTAGAGACAGCCCTGAGTCATAGAGGGAGGGGAGAGGGGTGTAATAGAGACAGCCCTGAGTCATAGAGGGAGGGGGGTGTATTCGAGACAGCCCTGAGACATAGAGGGAGGGGGGGGTGCATGGGGACTGTGCCAGAGACAGCCCTGAGTCATAGAGGGAGGGGGGCGTGTATTAGAGACAGCCCTGAGTCATAGAGGGAGGGGGGGTGTATTAGACAACCCTGAGTCATAGAGGGAGGGAGGGGGGTGTATTCGAGACAGCCCTGAGTCATAGAGGGAGGGGGGTGTATTCGAGACAGCCCTGAGTCATAGAGGGAGGGGGGTGTATTCGAGACAGCCCTGAGTCATAGAGGGAGGGGAGGGGGTGTATAGAGACAGCCCTGAGTCATAGAGGGAGGGGGAGGGGGTGTATTAGAGACAGCCCTGAGTCATAGAGGGAGGGTGGAGGGGGGGTGTATTAGAGACAGCCCTGAGTCATAGAGGGAGGGGGGAGGGGGGGTGTATTAGAGACAGCTCTGAGTCATAGAGGGAGGGGGAGGGGGGTGTATTCGAGACAGCCCTGAGTCATATAGGGAGGGGGGAGGGGGGGTGTATTAGAGACAGCCCTAAGTCATAGAGGGAGGGGGGAGGGGTGTATTAGTCAGCCCTGAGTCATAGAGGGAGGGGGGGTGTATTAGACAACCCTGAGTCATAGAGGGAGGGGGGGTGTAGAGACAGCCCTGAGTCATAGAGGGATGGGTGTATTAGACAACCCTGAGTCATAGTGGGAGGGGGGAGGGGAGGTATATTAGACAACCCTGAGTCAGAGAGGGAGGGGGGTTGTAGAGACAGCCGTGAGTCAGAGAGGGAGGTGGGGAGGGAGGTGTATTAGACAACCCTGAGTAACCTGATAGTACTGTAACAACATGATTGTACTGTAACCTGCTAGTACTGTAAACTGCTAGTACTGTAAACTGCTAGTACTGTAACATGATAGTACTGTAACCTGATAGTACTGTAACAACATGATAGTACTGTAACCTGATAGTACTGTAATTTGATAGTACTGTAACCTGATAGTATTGTAACCTGATAATACTGTAACAACTCGGAGGTCCTGTAACCTGATAGTACTGTAACCTGATAGTACTGTAACAACATGATAGTACTGTAACCTGATAGTACTGTAATCTGATAGTACTGTAACCTGATAGTACTGTAACCTGATAGTACTGTAACAACATGATAGTACTGTAACCTGATAGTATTGTAACCTGATAATACTGTAACCTGATAGTACTGTAACCTGATAGTACTGTAACAACTCGGAGGTACTGTAACCTGATAGTACTGTAACCTGATAGTACTGTAACAACTCGGAGGTACTGTAACCTGATAGTACTGTAACCTGATAGTACTGTAACAACATGATAGTACTGTAACCTGATAGTACTGTAACAACATGATAGTACTGTAACCTGATAGTATTGTAACCTGATAATACTGTAACCTGATAGTACTGTAACCTGATAGTACTGTAACAACTCGGAGGTACTGTAACCTGATAGTACTGTAACCTGATAGTACTGTAACAACATGATAGTACTGTAACCTGATAGTACTGTAACCTGATAGTACTGTAACCTGATAGTACTGTAACCTGATAGTACTGTAACAACATGATAGTACTGTAACCTGATAGTATTGTAACCTGATAATACTGTAACCTGATAGTACTGTAACCTGATAGTACTGTAACAACTCGGAGGTACTGTAACCTGATAGTACTGTAACCTGATAGTACTGTAACAACATGATAGTACTGTAACCTGATAGTACTGTAACCTGATAATGTTGTATGTTAATAGTACTGTAACAAGATAGTGCTGTATATTGATAGTGCTCTAACATGAGAGATCTGTTCTTGTAAGTGAACAGCTTACAGTGTACTTCCCTTGTTTAACACAACCGCACAGGAAGTACTACAAAACAACTGCTTCCTGCTGGTCCCATACAAGTTAATATAACACAACCGTACAGGAAGTACTACAAAACAACTGCTTCGTGCTGGTCCTATACAAGTTAATATAACACAACCGTACAGGAAGTACTACAAAACAACTGCTTCCTGCTGGTCCCATACAAGTTAATATAACACAACCGTACAGGAAGTACTACAAAACAACTGCTTTGTGCTGGTCCTATACAAGTTAATATAACACAACCGTACAGGAAGTACTACAAAACAACTGCTTCGTGCTGGTCCCATACAAGTTAATATAACACAACCGTACAGGAAGTACTACAAAACAACTGCTTCCTGCTGGTCCCATACAAGTTAATATAACACAACCGTTCAGGAAGTACTACAAAACAACTGCTTCGTGCTGGTCCTATACAAGTTAATATAACACAACCGTACAGGAAGTACTACAAAAGAACTGCTTCGTGCTGGTCCTATACAAGTTAATATAACACAACCGTACAGGAAGTACTACAAAACAACTGCTTCCTGCTGGTCCCATACAAGTTAATATAACACAACCGCACAGGAAGTACTACAAAACAACTGCTTCCTGCTGGTCCCATACAAGTTAATATAACACAACCGTACAGGAAGTACTACAAAACAACTGCTTCCTGCTGGTCCCATACAAGTTAATATAACACAACCGTACAGGAAGTACTACAAAACAACTGCTTCCTGCTGGTCCCATACAAGTTAATATAACACAACCGTACAGGAAGTACTACAAAACAACTGCTTCCTGCTGGTCCCATACAAGTTAATATAACACAACCGTACAGGAAGTACTACAAAACAACTGCTTCCTGCTGGTCCCATACAAGTTAATATAACACAACCGTACAGGAAGTACTACAAAACAACTGCTTCGTGCTGGTCCTATACAAGTTAATATAACACAACCGTACAGGAAGTACTACAAAACAACTGCTTCCTGCTGGTCCCATACAAGTTAATATAACACAACCGTACAGGAAGTACTACAAAACAACTGCTTCGTGCTGGTCCTATACAAGTTAATATAACAGAACCGTACAGGAAGTACTACAAAACAACTGCTTCGTGCTGGTCCCATACAAGTTAATATAACACAACCGTACAGGAAGTACTACAAAACAACTGCTTCCTGCTGGTCCCATACAAGTTAATATAACACAACCGTACAGGAAGTACTACAAAACAACTGCTTCGTGCTGGTCCTATACAAGTTAATATAACACAACCGTACAGGAAGTACTACAAAACAACTGCTTCCTGCTGGTCCTATACAAGTTAATATAACACACACGCACAGGAAGTACTACAAAACAACTGCTTCCTGCTGGTCCCATACAAGTTAATATAACACAACCGTACAGGAAGTACTACAAAACAACTGCTTCGTGCTGGTCCCATACAAGTTAATATAACACACACGCACAGGAAGTACTACAAAACAACTGCTTCCTGCTGGTCCCATACAAGTTAATATAACACAACCGTACAGGAAGTACTACAAAACAACTGCTTCCTGATTGGTCCCATACAAGTTAATATAACACAACCGTACAGGAAGTACTACAAAACAACTGCTTCGTGCTGGTCCCATACAAGTTAATATAACACACACACACAGGAAGTACTACAAAACAACTGCTTCCTGCTGGTCCCATACAAGTTAATATAACACAACCGTACAGGAAGTACTACAAAACAACTGCTTCGTGCTGGTCCCATACAAGTTAATATAACACACACGCACAGGAAGTACTACAAAACAACTGCTTCCTGCTGGTCCCATACAAGTTAATATAACACAACCGTACAGGAAGTACTACAAAACAACTGCTTCCTGCTGGTCCCATACAAGTTAATATAAAACACACGCACAGGAAGTACTACAAAACAACTGCTTCCTGCTGGTCCCATACAAGTTAATATAACACAACCGTACAGGAAGTACTACAAAACAACTGCTTCCTGCTGGTCCCATACAAGTTAATATAACACAACCGTACAGGAAGTACTACAAAACAACTGCTTCCTGCTGGTCCCATACAAGTTAATATAACACACACGCACAGGAAGTACTACAAAACAACTGCTTCCTGCTGGTCCCATACAAGTTAATATAACACAACTGTACAGGAAGTACTACAAAACAACTGCTTCCTGCTGGTCCCATACAAGTTAATATAACACAACCGTACAGGAAGTACTACAAAACAACTGCTTCCTGCTGGTCCCATACAAGTTAATATAACACAACCGTACAGGAAGTACTACAAAACAACTGCTTCCTGCTGGTCCCATACAAGTTAATATAACACAACCGTACAGGAAGTACTACAAAACAACTGCTTCCTGCTGGTCCCATACAAGTTAATATAACACACACGCACAGGAAGTACTACAAAACAACTGCTTCCTGCTGGTCCCATACAAGTTAATATAACACAACTGTACAGGAAGTACTACAAAACAACTGCTTCCTGCTGGTCCCATACAAGTTAATATAACACAACCGTACAGGAAGTACTACAAAACAACTGCTTCCTGCTGGTCCCATACAAGTTAATATAACACAACCGTACAGGAAGTACTACAAAACAACTGCTTCCTGCTGGTCCCATACAAGTTAATATAACACAACCGTACAGGAAGTACTACAAAACAACTGCTTCCTGCTGGTCCCATACAAGTTAATATAACACAACCGTACAGGAAGTACTACAAAACAACTGCTTCCTGCTGGTCCCATACAAGTTAATATAACACAACTGTACAGGAAGTACTACAAAACAACTGCTTCGTGCTGGTCCTATACAAGTTAATATAACACAACCGTACAGGAAGTACTACAAAACAACTGCTTCGTGCTGGTCCCATAGGTTCGTTTTTTCCAATCACTTTAAGTTCGTTTTTTCCAATCTCTTTAGGTTAGTTTTTCCCAATCTCTTTAGGTTCGTTTTTTCCAATCTCTTTAGGTTTGTTTTTTCCAATCTCTTTAGGTTCGTTTTTTCCAATCTCTTTAGGTTCGTTTTTTCCAATCTCTTTAGGTTCGTTTTTTCCAATCTCTTTAGGTTCGTTTTTCCCAATCTCAATAGGTTCGTTTTTTACAATCTCTTTAGGTTCGTTTTTTCCAATCTCTTTAGGTTCGTTTTTTCCAATCTCTTTAGGTTCGTTTTTTCCAATCTCTTTAGGTTCGTTTTTTCCAATCTCTTTAGGTTCGTTTTTTCCAATCTCTTTAGGTTCGTTTTTTCCAATGTCTTTAGGTTCGTTTTTTCCAATCTCTTTAGGTTCGTTTTTTCCAATCTCTTTAGGTTCGTTTTTTCCAATCTCTTTAGGTTCGTTTTTTCCAATCACTTTAGGTTTGTTTTTTCCAATCTCTTTAGGTTTGTTTTTTCCAATCTCTTTAGGTTCGTTTTTTCCAATCTCTTTAGGTTCGTTTTTTCCAATCTCTTTAGGTTCGTTTTTCCCAATCTCAATAGGTTCGTTTTTTACAATCTCTTTAGGTTCGTTTTTTACAATCTCTTTAGGTTTGTTTTTTCCAATCTCTTTAGGTTCGTTTTTTTCCAATCACTTTAGGATACACCTCTCATTTTATCTCACCCAACCTTTAGTGGCCTTCTGTTCACCCAAATCATCCTGCTTTCTGCAGACATATTTATTCTTATATGCATTCGTTCCTGATTTGGACATTTTGGACAAACATCAATGGCTTAAGCTCATGATGTTAAATAATTGAATGTATTGACCATTTGAAAGCACTGAAAACCCCACACATTGATTCTCCTTCATTGTGAAACAGTTCTAATAGTGTAGTTAGGATGCTGATACTTGACGAGCAGCCAGCTCCAGGTCTCAAAATGGACTCCAAGACTTCAGCCCCAGTTCTCAAAATGGACTCCAAGACTTCAGCTCCAGGTCTCAAAATGGACTCCAAGACTTCAGCTCCAGGTCTCAAAATGGACTCCAAGACTTCAGCCCCAGTTCTCAAAATGGACTCCAAGACTTCAGCC
This sequence comes from Oncorhynchus keta, assembly GCF_023373465.1. Classification (NCBI taxonomy): domain Eukaryota; kingdom Metazoa; phylum Chordata; class Actinopteri; order Salmoniformes; family Salmonidae; genus Oncorhynchus; species Oncorhynchus keta. The sequence goes on along the minus strand of NC_068439.1, from coordinate 4,665,626 downwards.
CCAGTTCTCAAAATGGACTCCAAGACTTCAGCTCCAGGTCTCAAAATGGACTCCAAGACTTCAGCTCCAGGTCTCAAAATGGACTCCAAGACTTCAGCCCCAGTTCTCAAAATGGACTCCAAGAGTTCAACCCCAGTTCTCAAAATGGACTCCAAGACTTCAAACCAAATGATGCATCGTAAAAGATAAGACAGGGGGGTAAAAAATGTATGATAATGATAATGGTGAATCTGTCTAAGTGTTTCTTTTGATCCCAGCAGGGGAGAGTATTATTATGGGAAAATCTACTTTTCTCCATGTAAAACAGCTGCTACTGTACAGGAGTGAAATAGAAACTCTGAAGAGTATCTAGCTTTACGCAGTCATGCATTCCAGTTGAAACAACTAGCACAGGGCTGAATTACAAACTCTGAAGAGTATCTGTAAACTCTAGAGACTATGTTGCTTTACGTAGTCATGCATTGTAGCCAGTTGGTGAAAGCTGTCCAAGCTGCTGTATACAGAGTGTTGTGGTAATGGATGTTCTGCTGGAACGTCTTATGTAAAACACTCGACAGAGGGCCTCAATCTCTCCCTCTCTCTCTCTCTCTCTCTCTCTCTCTCTCTCTCTCTCTCTCTCTCTCTCTCTCTCTCTCTCTCTCTCTCTCTCTCTCTCTCTCTCTCTCTCTCTCTCTCTCTCTCTCTCTCTCTCTCTCTCTCTCTCTCTCTCTCTCTCTCTCTCTCTCTCAATCTCTCTCTCTCCCTCACTCTCACTCACTCTTTGTTTTTTCCTGACACAGTCAGGCGAGATGTTTTACTCCTCAACTCCCCTCAAGGTAGAAGACCCCTATGAATAGATTCAGCAGGACAGTGTGTGTGTGTGTCTCTAATATGTGTTATGTCCTGAGAGAGTGGCGCTGCTCCTATTGACTTGGCCTCTATGTCTCTAATGAACCCTCAGACTGAACTAGAGAGATGAGGGCAGAGCTCTGTGTCTCTATTGAACCCCCAGGCTGAATTAGAGAGATGAGGGCAGAGCTCTGTCTCTATTGAACCCTCAGGCTGAACTAGAGAGATGAGGGCAGAGCTCTGTCTCTATTGAACCCTCAGACTGAACTAGAGAGATGAGGGCAGAGCTCTGTCTCTATTGAACCCTCAGACTGAACTAGAGAGATGAGGGCAGAGCTCTGTCTCTATTGAACCCTCAGGTTGAACTAGAGAGATGAGGGCAGAGTTCTTTGTCTCTAATGAACCCTCAGGCTGAACTAAAGAGATGAGGGCAGAGCTCTGTCTCTAATGAACCCTCAGACTGAACTAGAGAGATGAGGGCAGAGCTCTGTCTCTAATGAACCCTCAGACTGAACTAGAGAGATGAGGGCAGAGCTCTGTCTCTATTGAACCCTCAGACTGAACTAGAGAGATGAGGGCAGAGCTCTGTCTCTATTGAACCCTCAGACTGAACTAGAGAGATGAGGGCAGAGCTCTGTCTCTATTGAACCCTCAGACTGAACTAGAGAGATGAGGGCAGAGCTCTGTCTCTATTGAACCCTCAGGTTGAACTAGAGAGATGAGGGCAGAGTTCTTTGTCTCTAATGAACCCTCAGGCTGAACTAAAGAGATGAGGGCAGAGCTCTGTCTCTAATGAACCCTCAGACTGAACTAGAGAGATGAGGGCAGAGCTCTGTCTCTAATGAACCCTCAGACTGAACTAGAGAGATGAGGGCAGAGCTCTGTCTCTAATGAACCCTCAGACTGAACTAGAGAGATGAGGGCAGAGCTCTGTCTCTAATGAACCCTCAGACTGAACTGGAGAGATGAGGGCAGAGCTCTGTCTCTAATGAACCCTCAGACTGAACTAGAGAGATGAGGGCAGAGCTCTGTCTCTAATGAACCCTCAGACTGAACTGGAGAGATGAGGGCAGATCTCTGTCTCTATTGAACCCTCAGACTGAACTAGAGAGATGAGGGCAGATCTCTGTCTCTATTGAACCCTCAGGTTGAACTAGAGCGATGAGAGCAGAGCTCTGTGTCTCTATTGAACCCTCAGGCTGAACTAGAGAGATGAGGGCAGAGCTCTTTGTCTCTAATGAACCCTGAGGCAGAGGGAACAAAAGTTTGTTTCCTGTTAGACTGGCAAACACTACATTGACATTTTTCATTGTAGTACATAATGTAGCATAGTATGCCTGTATTCAAAGCTGCCTAATGGCTAAAAGCCAGGAGTTTGTCTATGTTATCTGAACAGGATAAACTTCTGGACATTGTTATGGTTTTTCTTGAGGTTTTCATGGTGACATTTGGATTGTGGTCAAATTGAATCATACCAGAAGAGGACAGTAAACACAGCATATTAATGTTAACATATTACATTAACAAATTAACATATTCATGCCTCAGACGCATTTGGTTTCAACATTGTAAATGTATGTTATTTTCCAAATTAATTCAATTAGTTTTATCTTCTTTCCTTCAAACTTCTAAATCAGTTTCTACTTCATGAAATAAACCCAGACTCAGTCCAAAATGGCAGTCTATCACCTCTATAGTGTACTACTGTTGACCAGGTCCCATAGGGAATAGGGTTTCACTCCATCTATAGTGTACTACTGTTGACCAGGGTCCATAGGGAATAGGGTTCCACTCCATCTATAGTGTACTACTGCTGACCAGGGTCCATAGGGAATAGGGTTCCACTCCATCTATAGTGTACTACTGTTGACCAGGGTCCATAGGGAATAGGGTTCCACTCCATCTATAGTGTACTACTGCTGACCAGGTCCCATAGGGAATAGGGTTTCACTCCATCTATAGTGTACTACTGTTGACCAGGTCCCATAGGGAATAGGGTTCCACTCCATCTATAGTGTACTACTGCTGACCAGGGTCCATAGGGAATAGAGTTCCACTCCATCTATAGTGTACTACTGTTGACCAGGGTCCATAGGGAATAGGGTTCCACTCCATCTATAGTGTACTACTGTTGACCAGGGTCCATAGGGAACAGGGTTCCACTCCATCTATAGTGTACTACTGCTGACCAGGGTCCATAGGGAACAGGGTTCCACTCCATCTATAGTGTACTACTGTTGACCAGGTCCCATAGGGAATAGGGTTCCACTCCATCTATAGTGTACTACTGTTGACCAGGTCCCATAGGGAATAGGGTTCCACTCCATCTATAGTGTACTACTGTTGACCAGGGTCCATAGGGAACAGGGTTCCACTCCATCTATAGTGTACTACTGCTGACCAGGGTCCATAGGGAATAGAGTTCCACTCCATCTATAGTGTACTACTGTTGACCAGGGTCCATAGGGAATAGGGTTCCACTCCATCTATAGTGTACTACTGTTGACCAGGTCCCATAGGGAATAGGGTTCCACTCCATCTATAGTGTACTACTGTTGACCAGGTCCCATAGGGAATAGGGTTCCACTCCATCTATAGTGTACTACTGTTGACCAGGTCCCATAGGGAATAGGGTTCCACTCCATCTATAGTGTACTACTGTTGACCAGGGTCCATAGGGAATAGGGTTCCACTCCATCTATAGTGTACTACTGCTGACCAGGTCCCATAGGGGATAGGGTTCCACTCCATCTATAGTGTACTACTGTTGACCAGGTCCCATAGGGAATAGGGTTCCACTCCCTCTATAGTGTACTACTGTTGACCAGGTCCCATAGGGGATAGAGTTCCACTCCCTCTATAGTGTACTACTGTTGATCAGGGTCCATAGGGAATAGGGTTCCACTCCATCTATAGTGTACTACTGCTGACCAGGGTCCATAGGGAATAGGGTTCCACTCCATCTATAGTGTACTACTGCTGACCAGGGTCCATAGGGAACAGGGTTCCACTCCATCTATAGTGTACTACTGTTGACCAGGTTCCATAGGGAACAGGGTTCCACTCCATCTATAGTGTACTACTGTTGACCAGGGTCCATAGGGAATAGGGTTCCACTCCATATAAGGTGTACTACTGTTGACCAGGGTCCATAGGGAATAGGGTTCCACTCCCTCTACAGTGTACTACTGTTGACCAGGTCCCATAGGGAATAGGGTTCCACTCCATCTATAGTGTACTACTGCTGACCAGGTCCCATAGGGGATATGGTTCCACCCCCTCTATAGTGTACTACTGCTGACCAGGTCCCATATGGAATAGGGTTCCACTCCCTCTATAGTGTACTACTGTTGACCAGGGTCCATAGGGAATAGGGTTCCACTTCCTCTATAGTGTACTACTGCTGACCAGGTCCCATAGGGAATAGGGTTCCACTCCATCTATAGTGTACTACTGTTGACCAGGGTCCATAGGGGATAGGGTTCCACTTCCTCTATAGTGTACTACTGCTGACCAGGGTCCATAGGGAATAGGGTTCAACTCCCTCTATAGTGTACTACTGTTGACCAGGGTCCATAGGGAACAGGGTTCCACTCCATCTATAGTGTGCTACTGTTGACCAGGGTCCATAGGGAATAGGGTTCCACTCCATCTATAGTGTACTACTGTTGACCAGGGTCCATAGGGAATAGGGTCCCACTCCATCTATAGTGTACTACTGTTGACCAGGTCCCATAGGGAATAGGGTTCAACTCCCTCTATAGTGTACTACTGCTGACCAGGTCCCATAGGGAATAGGGTTCCACTCCATCTATAGTGTACTACTGCTGACAAGGTCCCATAGGGGATAGGGTTCCACCCCCTCTATAGTGTACTACTGTTGACCAGGGTCCATAGGGAATAGGGTTCCACTCCATCTATAGTGCACTACTGTTGACCAGGGTCCATAGGGAATAGGGTTCCACTCCATCTATAGTGTACTACTGTTGACCAGGGTCCATAGGAAATAGGGTTCCACTCCATCTATAGTGCACTACTGCTGACCAGGGTCCATAGGGAATAGGGTTCCACTCCATCTATAGTGTACTACTGTTGACCAGGGTCCATAGGGAATAGGGTTCCACTCCCTCTATAGTGTACTACTGTTGACCAGGGTCCATAGGGAATAGGGTTCCACTCCATCTATAGTGTACTACTGCTGACCAGGGTCCATAGGGAATAGGGTTCCACTCCATCTATAGTGTACTACTGTTGACCAGGGTCCATAGGGAATAGGGTTCCACTCCATCTATAGTGTACTACTGTTGACCAGGGTCCATAGGGAATAGGGTTCCACTCCATCTATAGTGTACTACTGTTGACCAGGGTCCATAGGGAATAGGGTTCCACTCCCTCTATAGTGTACTACTGTTGACCAGGGTCCATAGGGAATAGGGTTCCACTCCATCTATAGTGTACTACTGCTGACCAGGTCCCATAGGGAAGTATCTACAGTACATCTGAATATTCTATAAGAAAGAAAGAAAGAAAGAAAGAAAGAAAGAAAGAAAGAAAGAAAGAAAGAAAGAAAGAAAAAGAAAGAAAGAAAGAAAGAACGAGAGAGAGAAAGAAAGAGAGAAAGAAAGAGAGAAAGAAAGAAAGAAAGAAAGAAAGAACAAAAGAGAGAAAGAAAGAGAGAAAGAAAGAAAGAAAGAAAGAAAGAAAGAAAGAAAGAACAAAAGAGAGAAAGAAAGAGAGAAAGAAAGAAAGAAAGAAAGAAAGAACAAGAGAGAGAAAGAAAGAGAGAAATAAAGAGAGAAAGAAAGAAAGAAAGAACGAGAGAGAGAAAGAAAGAGAGAAATAAAGAGAGAAAGAAAGAAAGAAAGAAAGAACGAGAGAGAGAAATAAAGAGTGATCACCTGTAGTTGTACCAATCAGGTTGGATAAACGATCATTAAGTCAAGGTTGAAATCAGTCAAGGACTTCTAGCTCTAAACTGCTCTTCCCTTAGGACTGGAGTTCAGTGATTACAATGTCCCTAATTAGTGTGTGTGTGTGTGTGTGTGTGTGTGTGTGTGTGTGTGTGTGTGTGTGTGTGTGTGTGTGTGTGTGTGTGTGTGTGTGTGTGTGTGTGTGTGTGTGTGTGTGTGTGTGTGTGTGTGTGTGTGTGTGTGTGTGTGTGTGTGTGTGAGTGAGTGAGTGAGTGAGTGAGTGAGTGGGAGAGCATTAAGGACACCTCTAGTACAGGACCTGCTGGGAGCTAGTTTTGTAATGGCTCTGCGTGAAAAGAGCTGGATGATCATTTGACTTAAGGCCTTGGCACGCAGAGGTGTATAAGCAGTTTGTCATTGCAACAGCCATGTGTGTGTGTTTGTAAGAGAGAGAGGAAGAGAGAGAGAGCGTGAGAGCAGAGAGTCTATATTGGTCTATATTGTTAGTCTGTGGTCTGTTGGTCTATATTTTTAGTTTTTGGTTTGTTAGTAGTCTATTGGTAGTCTGTATTGTTAGTCTGTGGTCTGTTGGTAGTCTATATTGTTAGTCTGTGGTCTGTTGGTCTATATTGTTAGTCTGTGGTCTGTTAGTAGTCTATTGGTAGTCTGTATTGTTAGTCTGTGGTCTGTTGGTAGTCTATATTGTTAGTCTGTGGTCTGTTGGTCTATATTGTTGTCTGTGGTCTGTTGGTCTGGTCTGTTGGTCTATATTGTTAGTCTGTCTGTTAGTCTGTGGTCTGTTAGTAGTCTATTGGTAGTCTGTATTGTTAGTCTGTGGTCTGTTGGTAGTCTATATTGTTAGTCTGTGGTCTGTTGGTCTATATTGTTAGTCTGTCTGTGGTCTGTTAGTCTGTGGTCTGTAGTATATTGGTAGTCTGTATTGTTAGTCTGTGGTCTGTTGGTAGTCTATATTGTTAGTCTGTGGTCTGTTGGTTTATATTGTTAGTCTGTGGTCTGTTGGTCTATATTGTTAGTCTGTGGTCTGTTGGTAGTCTATATTGTTAGTCTGTGGTCTGTTGGTCTATATTGTTAGTCTGTGGTCTGTTGGTCTATATTGTTAGTCTGTGGTCTGTTGATGGTCTATTGAAAGGATGATGGATCGAATCCCCGAGCTGACAAGCTAAAGACAAATTAATAAGGCCCCAACTCTCTGATTCAGTTAAATGCAGAAGACACATTTCAGTTGAATACATTCAGTTGGACAACTGACCAGGTACCCCCAACCCCACCTTTCCTTCCATTCCCTTTATATATTGATTCTGTAGTCTGTTGATAGTCAATATGCTATTCATTCTGAGAGAACTGAATGATGAATAAAAGTGCCTGGCACCATGCAATTTGATCAAATGCATTAGAAATTTTAGGTGGAATAAAAGCATGTGAATTTGCTATGATTTGAGAGCATTGCCTATGTTTTAAACTATTTCTCTTTTCAGGCAAAGTGGGGCTAAAACGGTTTATATTGTTATCCAAACATCTAACCAAATCAAATCATGTGTTTACACACACACACACACACACACACGCACACACACACACACACACACACACACAGACACACACACACACACACACACACACACACACACACACACACACACACACACACACACACACACACACACACACACACACACCACACACACACACACCCTCCCAGCCACACACACACACACACACACACACACACACACACACACACACACACACACACACACACACACACACACACACACACACACACACACACACACACACACACACACACACCCTCCCAGCCACACCTCATCCACCAATTTCTAAAATGATCTCATACTATTGTAGTGAATATGGTCAGATTGCCTTGACTGTTCCTCAGTGCTCTAAATATAAATTGACCAGCCACACACAAACACTCCTGATTGAAATGGCTGTCTTTAGTCAGACACAACCAACCCGACACTGTAAAGGAAAACCTCAGTGACAAAACTGGTCGTTATGTCTGTGTGGATTAAAGACGTCAGTTAATTTTGAGTCTGTGTGCTTTTGTCTGAAATTGCGTCTGAAATGGCTTATGATGTGTTAAAAGATGTTTCAAAAAGAACTACAAAACAAAAAACAGATTTTGATGAATTCTGTTTAGGAAATAAATGTAGACATGGTTTTAAAGGTTGTGGTAATATTCTTACTATTTATACTTTATCGAGATGAATAATGTTATCTGTGGTTGTTCTTATTTAAAATATATATTTTTTAAAGGTCGTGGTAATATTCCATTCAGAACAGACATTTCTAGGCGGCTTAATTTACCTTGTCCTGTGGCTCAACTAACCTCATACCGTAAGTTGTGCCAAGAGGAAAAACCATTTGGTCAAGCTCTGTAATGTTAATATTCATTTGGTTTATTTACAGAGATGCACAACATCCTGAAATATACACTGATTGCACAAAACATTAGGAACACTTTTTCTTTCCATGACAAAATCGATCAAGTGAATCAAGGTCAACGCTATGATCCCTTACTGATGTAACTTGTTAAATCCACTTCAATCAGTGTAGATGAAGGGGAGGAGACAGGTTAAAGAAGGATTTTTTTTAAGCTTGAGCAAATTGAGAAATGGATTGTGTATATGTGCCATTCAGAGGGTGAATGTGCAAAACACAACACAATAACATCCAGCCAACATCCACAATAACATCCAGCCAACATCCACAATAACATCCAGCCAACATCCACAATAACATCCAGCCAACATCCACAATAACATCCAGCCAACATCCACAATAACATCCAGCCAACATCCACAATAACATCCAGCCAACATCCACAATAACATCCAGCCAACATCCACAATAACATCCAGCCAACATCCACAATAACATCCAGCAACATAACATCCAGCCAACATCCACAATAACATCCAGCCAACATCCACAATAACATCCAGCCAACATCCACAATAACATCCAGCCAACATCCACAATAACATCCAGCCAACATCCACAATAACATCCACAATAACATCCAGCTAACATCACAACATCCAGCCACATCACAATAACATCCAGCCAACATCACAATAACATCCAGCCAACATTCACAATAACATCCAGCCAACATCAGCATCAACATAACATCCAGCCAACATCCAGCAACCACAATAACATCCAGCAATAACATCCAGCCAACATCCACAATAACATAACATCCACAATAACATCCAGCCAACATCCACAATAACATCCAGCCAACATCACAATAACATCCAGCTAACATCACAATAACATCCAGCCAACATCCACAATAACATCCAGCACAATAACATCCAGCCAACATCACAATAACATCCAGCCAACATCACAATAACATCCAGCCAACATCCACAATAACATCCAGCAATAACATCCAGCCAACATCCAATCCAGCCAACATCCACAATAACATCCAGCCAACATCCACAATAACATCCAGCCCACAATAACAATAACATAACATCCAGCCAACATCCACAATAACATCCAGCCAACATCACAATAACATCCAGCCAACATCCACAATAACATCCAGCCAACATCCACAATAACATCCAGCCAACATCCACAATAACATCCAGCCAACATCCAGCCAACATCCACAATAACATCCAGCCAACATCCACAATAACATCCAGCACAATAACATCCAGCCAACATCCACAATAACATCCAGCCAACATCCACAATAACATCCAGCCAACATCCACAATAACATCCAGCCAACATCCAGCCAACATCCACAATAACCAGCCATCCACAATAACATCCAGCAACATCACAATAACATCCAGCCACATCCACAATAACATCCAGCCAACATCACACATCCACAACAACAATAACATCAGCCAACATAACATCACAATAAACATCAGCCAACATCAGCCAACATCCACAATAACATCCAGCCAACATCCACAATAACATCCAGCCAACATCCACAATAACATCCAGCCAACATCCAGCCAACATCCAGCCAACATCCACAATAACATCCAGCCAACATCCACAATAACATCCAGCCAACATCCAGCCAACATCCACAATAACATCCAGCCAACTTGACACAACTGTAGGAAGCGTTGGAGTCCAAATGGGCCAGCATCCCTGTGGAATGATTTTGACACCTTGCAGAGTCCAGATGAATTGAGGCTGTTCTGAGGGCAAAAGGCAGGGTGCAACTCAATATGAATAAAAATGTGTTTTTTCTCTTTTTCTCTTTCTCTTTCAGTGCTGCAGAATTTTCTTGGTACCCTTCCGCAGATCTGTGCCTCGACACTTTCGTGGAGCTATACGGACAATTCCTTCGACCTCATGGCTTTGTTTTTGCTCGGACATGCGCTGTAAACTGTGGCACAAGTGGGTATCTTTTCAAATCATTATATATATATATATTTTGTTTTTGTAATAACTTTTCAAAAAATGTCTAAAAGCCTGTTCTTGCTTTGTCGTTATGAGGTTATGAGGTATCCATTTCAGAATAAGGCTGTAACATAAGAAAATGTGGAAAAAGTGACAGGGGTCTGAATACTTTCTGAATGCAGATGTTCCTACCGTAACAGTCCCCTCGAAGCCTATCATTGACTGTGTACATCATACACCACGGTTCACCACCTCAAATCAAATCAAATTGTATTTGTCACATACACATGGTTAGCAGATGTTAATGCGAGTGTAGCGAAATGCTTGTGCTTCTAGTTCCGACAATGCAGTGATAACCAACAAGTAATCTAACTAACAATTCCAAAACTACTGTCTTATACACAGTGTAAGGGGATACGGAATATGTACATAAGGATATATGAATGAGTGATGGTACAGAGCAGCATACAGTAGATGGTATCGAGTACAGTATATACATATGAGATGAGTGTGTAGACAAAGTAAACAAAGTGGCATAGTTAAAGTGGCTAGTGATACATGTATTACATAAGGATGCAGTCGATGATGTAGCGTACAGTATATACGTATGCATATGAGATGAATAATGTAGGGTAAGTAACATTATATAAGGTAGCATTGTTTAAAGTGGCTAGTGATATATTTACATCATTTCCCATCAATTCCCATTATTAAAGTGGCTGGAGTTGGGTCAGTGTCAATGACAGTGTGTTGGCAGCAGCCACTCAATGTTAGTGGTGGCTGTTTAACAGTCTGATGGCCTTGAGATAGAAGCTGTTCTTCAGTCTCTCGGTCCCAGCTTTGATGCACCTGTAATGACCTCGCCTTCTGGATGATAGCGGGGTGAACAGGCAGTGGTTTGGGTGGTTGATGTCCTTGATGATCTTTATGGCCTTCCTGTAACATCGGGTGGTGTAGGTGTCCTGGAGGGCAGGTAGTTTGCCCCCGGTGATGCGTTGTGCAGTCCTCACTACCCTCTGGAGAGCCTTACGGTTGAGGGCGGAGCAGTTGCCGTACCAGGCGGTGATACAGCCCGCCAGGATGCTCTCGATTGTGCATCTGTAGAAGTTTGTGAGTGCTTTTGGTGACAAGCCAAATTTCTTCAGCCTCCTGAGGTTGAAGAGGCGCTGCTGCGCCTTCTTCACGACGCTGTCAGTGTGAGTGGACCAATTCAGTTTGTCTGTGATGTGTATGCCGAGGAACTTAAAACTAGCTACCCTCTCCACTACTGTTCCATCGATGTGGATAGGGGGGTGTTCCCTCTGCTGTTTCCTGAAGTCCACAATCATCTCCTTAGTTTTGTTGACGTTGAGAGTGAGGTTATTTTCCTGACACCACACTCCGAGGGCCCTCACCTCCTCCCTGTAGGCCGTCTCGTCGTTGTTGGTAATCAAGCCTACCACTGTTGTGTCGTCCGCAAACTTGATGATTGAGTTGGAGGCGTGCGTGGCCACGCAGTCGTGGGTGAACAGGGAGTACAGGAGAGGGCTCAGAACGCACCCTTGTGGGGCCCCCGTGTTGAGGATCAGCGGGGAGGAGATGTTGTTGCCTACCCTCACCACCTGGGGCGGCCCGTCAGGAAGTCCAGTACCCAGTTGCACAGGGCGGGGTCGAGACCCAGGGTCTCGAGCTTGATGACGAGCTTGGAGGGTACTATGGTGTTGAATGCCGAGCTGTAGTCGATGAACAGCATTCTCACATAGGTATTCCTCTTGTCCAGGTGGGTTAGGGCAGTGTGCAGTGTGGTTGAGATTGCATCGTCTGTAGACCTTGGTGGCCCACCTGAAGCCTGGCCCACGGTTCACCACCTGGAGCCTGGCCCACGGTTCACCACCTGGAGCCTGGCCCACGGTTCACCGCCTGGAGCCTGGCCCACGGTTCACCACCTGGAGCCTGGCCCACGGTTCCCCGCCTGGAGCCTGGCCCACGGTTCACCACCTGGAGCCTGGCCCACGGTTCACCACCTGGAGCCTGGCCCACAGTTCACCACCTGAGCCTGGCCCACGGTTCACCACCTGGAGCCTGGCCCACGGTTCACCACCTGGAGCCTGGCCCACGGTTCACCACCTGGAGCCTGGCCCACAGTTCACCACCTGGAGCCTGGCCCACGGTTCACCACCTGAGCCTGGCCCACAGTTCACCGCCTGGAGCCTGGCCCACGGTTCACCACCTGGAGCCTGGCCCACGGTTCACCGCCTGGAGCCTGGCCCACGGTTCACCGCCTGGAGCCTGGCCCACGGTTCACCGCCTGGAGCCTGGCCCACGGTTCACCACCTGGAGCCTGGCCCACGGTTCACCGCCTGGAGCCTGGCCCACGGTTCACCACCTGGAGCCTGGCCCACGGTTCACCGCCTGGAGCCTGGCCCACGGTTCACCGCCTGGAGCCTGGCCCACGGTTCACCACCTGGAGCCTGGCCCACGGTTCACCACGGCTGGACTTTTGTCATACAGTTCCATGATTAGTGAGGATCAGGGTAGATTTATCGGACTACTGTTTAACCCCTATTATAGTTCCATGATTAGTGAGGATCAGGGCAGATTTATAGGACTACTGTTTAACCCCTATTATAGTTCCATGATTAGTGAGGATCAGGGTAGATTTATAGGACTACTGTTTAACCCCTATTATAGTTCCATGATTAGTGAGGATCAGGGTAGATTTATAGGATTACTGTTTAACCCTATTACAGTTCCATGATTAGTGAGGATCAGGACTACTGTTTAACCCCTATTACAGTTCCATGATTAGTGAGGATCAGGGTAGATTTATAGGATTACTGTTTAACCCCTATTACAGTTCCATGATTAGTGAGGATCAGGACTACTGTTTAACCCTATTACAGTTCCATGATTAGTGAGGATCAGGGTAGATTTATGAGGACTACTGTTTAACCCCTATTACAGTTCCATGATTAGTGAGGATCAGGGTAGATTTATAGGACTACTGTTTAACCCCTATCACAGTTCCATAATTAGTGAGGATCAGGACTACTGTTTAACCCCTATTACAGTTCCATGATTAGTGAGGATCAGGACTACTGTTTAACCCCTATTACAGTTCCATGATTAGTGAGGATCAGGACTACTGTTTAACCCCTATTACAGTTCCATGATTAGTGAGGATCAGGGTAGATTTATAGGACTACTGTTTAACCCCTATTACAGTTCCATGATTAGTGAGGATCAGGACTACTGTTTAACCCCTATTACAGTTCCATGATTAGTGAGGATCAGGACTACTGTTTAACCCCTATTACAGTTCCATGATTAGTGAGGATCAGGACTACTGTTTAACCCCTATTATAGTTCCATGATTAGTGAGGATCAGGGTAGATTTATAGGACTACTGTTTAACCCCTATTATAGTTCCATGATTAGTGAGGATCAGGGTAGATTTATAGGACTACTGTTTAACCCCTATCACAGTTCCATGATTAGTGAGGATCAGGACTACTGTTTAACCCCTATCACAGTTCCATGATTAGTGAGGATCAGGACTACTGTTTAACCCCTATTATAGTTCCATGATTAGTGAGGATCAGGACTACTGTTTAACCCTATTATAGTTCCATGATTAGTGAGGATCAGGGTAGATTTATAGGATTACTGTTTAACCCCTATTACAGTTCCATGATTAGTGAGGATCAGGACTACTGTTTAACCCTATTACAGTTCCATGATTAGTGAGGATCAGGGTAGATTTATAGGATTACTGTTTAACCCCTATTACAGTTCCATGATTAGTGAGGATCAGGACTACTGTTTAACCCTATTACAGTTCCATGATTAGTGAGGATCAGGACTACTGTTTAACCCCTATTACAGTTCCATGATTAGTGAGGATCAGGACTACTGTTTAACCCCTATTACAGTTCCATGATTAGTGAGGATCAGGGTAGATTTATAGGACTACTGTTTAACCCTATCACAGTTCCATGATTAGTGAGGATCAGGACTACTGTTTAACCCCTATTACAGTTCCATGATTAGTGAGGATCAGGACTACTGTTTAACCCCTATCACAGTTCCATGATTAGTGAGGATCAGGACTACTGTTTAACCCCTATTATAGTTCCATGATTAGTGAGGATCAGGGTAGATTTATAGGACTACTGTTTAACCCCTATTATAGTTCCATGATTAGTGAGGATCAGGGTAGATTTATAGGACTACTGTTTAACCCCTATCACAGTTCCATGATTAGTGAGGATCAGGACTACTGTTTAACCCCTATCACAGTTCCATGATTAGTGAGGATCAGGGTAGATTTATAGGACTACTGTTTAACCCCTATTACAGTGCCATGATTAGTGAGGATCAGGGTAGATTTATAGGACTACTGTTTAACCCCTATTATAGTTCCATGATTAGTGAGGATCAGGACTACTGTTTAACCCCTATCACAGTTCCATGATTAGTGAGGATCAGGGTAGATTTATAGGACTACTGTTTAACCCCTATCACAGTTCCATGATTAGTGAGGATCAGGGTAGATTTACAGGACTACTGTTTAACCCCTATCACAGTTCCATGATTAGTGAGGATCAGGGTAGATTTACAGGACTACTGTTTAACCCCTATCACAGTTCCATGATTAGTGAGGATCAGGACTACTGTTTAACCCCTATCACAGTTCCATGATTAGTGAGGATCAGGACTACTGTTTAACCCCTATCACAGTTCCATGATTAGTGAGGATCAGGGTAGATTTATAGGACTACTGTTTAACCCCTATCACAGTTCCATGATTAGTGAGGATCAGGACTACTGTTTAACCCCTATCACAGTTCCATGATTAGTGAGGATCAGGACTACTGTTTAACCCCTATTATAGTTCCATGATTAGTGAGGATCAGGGTAGATTTATAGGACTACTGTTTAACCCCTATTATAGTTCCATGATTAGTGAGGATCAGGGTAGATTTATAGGACTACTGTTTAACCCCTATTATAGTTCCATGATTAGTGAGGATCAGGACTACTGTTTAACCCCTATCACAGTTCCATGATTAGTGACGTTACCTATTCATGAAAATTGCAAATGAAATGAAAAAAATATATTGGCTCACAAGCTTAGCCTTTTGTTAACAACACTGTCATCTCAGATTTTCAAAAAATGCTTTTCAACCATAGCTACACAAGCAATTTTAGTCATAGGAAATCACATTGTATGATTTTTAAGTAATTCATTGGCATTTTATTGCATGACATACGTATTTGATCACCTACCAACCAGTAAGAATTCTGGCTCTCACAGACCTGTTCTCCACTCATTACCTGTGTTAACTGCACCTGTTTGAACTCGTTATCTGTATAAAGACACCTGTCCACACACTCAATCAAACAGACTCCAACCTCTCCGCAATGGCCAAGACCATGTATTGTTGTAACGGTTTTCTTCTGGTGAAAGAGAGGCGGACCAAAATGCAGCGTGGTTAGTTTTGTACATCTTTAATAAAGATGAAAATACAACAATCTACAAAACAAGAAACGTGAAAAAACGAAACATTCCTATCTGGTGCCACAAACACAGAGACAGGAACAATCACCCACAAGAGACCTAAAGAATATGGCTGCCTAAATATGGTTCCCAATCAGAGACACCGATAAACACCTGCCTCTGATTGAGAACCACTCTAGGCAACCATAGACTTACCTAGAGTACTACTCTAACCACAATCCCATAACTACAAACAACCCCAGACAAAACAAACCACATAAATCCCCATGTCACACCCTGGCCTAACCAAAATAATAACGAAAACACAGAATACTAAGGCCAGGGCGTGACAGTACCCCCCCCCCCAAAGGAGCGGACTCCCGGCCGCCACCTAAATCCATAGGGGAGGGTCTGGGTGGGCGTCTGTCCACGGTGGCGGCTCTGGCGCTGGACCCCATTACCATTCCAACATAGTCTCTGTCCACCTCCTTCGCGTCCCTTGATTGGCGACCCTCGCCGCCAACCCAGGCCTACTAACAAAAGGGCCCACCTGGACTGAGGGATGCCTCACGACTGAGGAAGTTCAGGACCGAGGGGAAGCTCGGGTCTGAGGGGAAGCTCGGGACTGAGAGGAAGCTCAGGCAGGTTGATGGATCTGGCAGATCCTGGCTGACTGGTGGTTCCGACAAATCCTGGCTGACTGGCGGTTCCGGCAGATCCTGGCTGACTGGCGGTTCTGGCAGATCCTGGCTGACTGGCAGTTCTGGCAGATCCTGGCTGACTGGCAGTTCTGGCAGATCCTGGCTGACTGGCAGATCCTGGCTGAATGGTGGATCCTGGCAGACTGGCGGATCCTGGCTGACTGGCGGCTCTGGCAGATCCTGGCTGACTGGCAGTTCTGGCAAATCCTGGCTGACTGGCGGATCCTGGCTGAATGGAGGATCCTGGCTGACTGGCGGATCTAACGGATCCTGGCAGACTGGCGGCTCTGGCGGATTCTGGCTGACTGGCGGCACTGGCAGCTCCTGGCTGACTGGCGGCACTGGCGGCACTGGCGGCTCCTTGCAGACTGGCGGCACTGGCAGCTCCTGGCTGACTGGCGGCACTGGCAGCGCTGGACAGACTGGCGGCACTGGCGGCTCCTTGCAGACTGGCGGCACTGGCGGCTCCTTGCAGACTGGTGGCTCTGGCGGATCCTTGCAGACTGGCGGCACTGGCGGCTCCTTGCAGACTGGCGGCTCTGGCGGATCCTTGCAGACTGGTGGCTCTGGCGGATCCTTGCAGACTGGCGGCACTGGTGGCTCCTGGCTGACTGGCTGACTGGCGGCGCTGGGCAGACTGGCGGCACTGGCGGATCCTTGCAGACTGGCGGCACTGGTGGCTCCTGGCTGACTGGCTGACTGGCGGCGCTGGGCAGACTGGCGGCACTGGCGGCTCCTTGCAGACTGGCGGCACTGGCGGCTCCTTGCAGACTGGCGGCACTGGCGGCGCTGGGAAGACTGGTGGCACTGGCGGCACTGGCGGCACTGGCGGCGCTGGGCAGACGGGTAGACAAAGTGTACCCATGATGAAAATTACAGGCCTCTCTCATCTTTTTAAGTGGGAGAACTTACACAATTGGTGGCTGACTAAATACTTTTTTTGCCCCACTGTATGTCTCTGCAGTGTTTAATCTTCCATCAATACATTTGCATCCTATAATATGAATCCCTATGAATCACTATGAATCACTATGAATCACATTTAGCAGGGATTTACTCCCTGTTGAAAGACTGAAACAATCTACAATCTTTGTCTTTCTTTCGGTCTCTCGTTCTCATTCACACACACGCGCACACACACACACACATACACACACATGCGCAAACACACATGAGCACACACACACACACACACACACACACACACACACACACACACACACACACACACACACACACACACACACACACACACACACACACACACACACACACACACATGCGCAAACACACATGAGCACACACACACACACACACACACACACAAACATACATAGAAAAGCACACACACAAAGAAAACCACACATACAAACCCAGACACAAACACACACAAACACCGATCTTCACTCTGTGAAAGTGTTGTCCTGTTTGTGAAAGTCATTGTAAACAGAGACGGTGGCGTGAGTTCTAAATTTAGATCAACACCATTCCTGACGACAGGATTGGCTGTGGTTGTTTTGTTCCCAGCGTACCTCTCTCCAAGGTTGAGTCCCATCAAACAGTGTGTTTGTCCCAAGCAGCACCTTATGCCCTACACAGCGCACTACTTTCGACGAGGACGTAATGCACTACGTAGGAAATAGTTTGCCGTTTGGGACACACGCTGGGTGTTCCATAGTGGGTAATGTAGCAGACTGGGTGTTCTATAGTAGGTCCTGTTGTAATGTAGCAGACTGGGTGTTCCATAGTAGGTACTGTTGTAATGTAGCAGACTGGGTGTTCCATAGTAGTTACTGTTGTAATGTAGCAGACTGGGTGTTCCATAGTAGGTACTGTTGTAATGTAGCAGACTGGGTGTTCTATAGTAGGTAATGTAGCAGACTGGGTGTTCCATAGTAGGTACTGTTGTAATGTAGCAGACTGGGTGTTCCATAGTAGGTAATGTTGTAATGTAGCAGACTGGGTGTTCCATAGTAGGTAATGTAGCAGACTGGGTGTTCCATAGTAGGTACTGTTGTAATGTAGCAGACTGGGTGTTCTATAGTAGGTAATGTAGCAGACTGGGTGTTCCATAGTATAGTAGCGGTACTGTTGTAATGTAGCAGACTGGGTGTTCCATAGTAGTTACTGTTGTAATGTAGCAGACTGGGTGTTCTATAGTAGGTAATGTAGCAGACTGGGTGTTCTATAGTAGTTACTGTTGTAATGTAGCAGACTGGGTGTTCCATAGTAGTTACTGTTGTAATGTAGCAGACTGGGTGTTCTATAGTAGGTAATGTAGCAGACTGGGTGTTCTATAGTAGGTAATGTAGCAGACTGGGTGTTCCATAGTAGGTACTGTTGTAATGTAGCAGACTGGGTGTTCCATAGTAGGTACTGTTGTAATGTAGCAGACTGGGTGTTCTATAGTAGGTAATGTAGCAGACTGGGTGTTCCATAGTAGGTACTGTTGTAATGTAGCAGACTGGGTGTTCTATAGTAGTTACTGTTGTAATGTAGCAGACTGGGTGTTCCATAGTAGGTACTGTTGTAATGTAGCAGACTGGGTGTTCCATAGTAGGTACTGTTGTAATGTAGCAGACTGGGTGTTCCATATAGTGTTCCAGACTGGGTGTTCTATAGTTACTGTTGTAATGTAGCAGACTGGGTGTTCATAGTAGTAGGTAATGTAGCAGACTGGGTGTTCTATAGTAGGTAATGTAGCAGACTGGGTGTTCCATAGTAGGTAATGTAGCAGACTGGGTGTTCTATAGTAATGTAGCAGACTGGGTGTATAGTAGGTATGTTGCAGACTGGGTGTTCTATAGTAGGTAATGTAGCAGACTGGGTGTTCTATAGTAGGTAATGTAGCAGACTGGGTGTTCCATAGTAGGTACTGTTGTAATGTAGCAGACTGGGTGTTCCATAGTAGGTACTGTTGTAATGTAGCAGACTGGGTTGTTCAGACTGGGTGTTCATAGTAGTAGGTAATGTAGCAGACTGGGTGTTCATAGTAGTAGTAATGTAGCAGACTGTTGTAATGTAGCAGACTGGGTGTTCTAGTAGTTATAGTAGGTAATGTAGCAGACTGGGTGTTCATAGTAGTACTGTTGTAATGTAGCAGACTGGGTGTTCCATAGTAGTACTGTTGTAATGTAGCAGACTGGGTGTTCTATATAGTAGGTAATGTAGCAGACTGGGTGTTCTATAGTAGGTAATGTAGCAGACTGGGTGTTCCATAGTAGGTAATGTTGTAATGTAGCAGACTGGGTGTTCCATAGTAGTTACTGTTGTAATGTAGCAGACTGGGTGTTCTATAGTAGGTAATGTAGCAGACTGGGTGTTCCATAGTAGGTAATGTTGTAATGTAGCAGACTGGGTGTTCCATATAGTAGGTAATGTAGCAGACTGGGTGTTCCTATAGTAGTAGGTAATGTAGCAGACTGGGTGTTCTATATAGTACTGGGTGGTAATGTAGCAGACTGGGTGTTCTATAGTAGGTAGTAATGTAGCAGACTGGGTGTTCCATAGTAGGTACTGTTGTAATGTAGCAGACTGGGTGTTCTATAGTAGGTACTGTTGTAATGTAGCAGACTGGGTGTTCTATAGTAGGTAATGTAGCAGACTGGGTGTTATAGTGTAGCAGACTGGGTGTTCTATAGTAGGTAATGTAGCAGACTGGGTGTTCCATAGTAGTTACTGTTGTAATGTAGCAGACTGGGTGTTCCATAGTAGGTACTGTTGTAATGTAGCAGACTGGGTGTTC
>NC_068439.1:4638026-4643026 GCF_023373465.1 Oncorhynchus keta | reverse complement strand
TGTGTGTGTGTGTGTGTGTGTGTGTGTGTGTGTGTGTGTGTGTGTGTTCCAGTGTGTGTGTGTGTGTGTGTGTGTGTGTGTGTGTGTGTGTGTGATGTGCAAGTCTAGACTGGTAGTGAACAGAGAGGTGCCAGTCTGCTGCTACTCCTGAACAGTTCTGAGCCTCGGACAGATCAGGTCAGAGTTTGGTCAAATAGAGGGTGAAAAAAAACTCTGTCTAAAGAAGGAGAAAGAGACAAGGAGTAGGAAGAGGGACCCAGGGGGTTGGAAGAGGAGAAGCTTGGGCTTTCATTTAGAAAATGAGACAGGGGGATTAAGAGAGTTACAGAAATTTCAGATGGAAAGTTTGACAAGGATAGGAAGCAAGGCAACGAGATCGATAAAGGGTTTGGGAATGAGTAAAGATACAGTGTGTGTCTGGGATGCAGCGGGAGAGATCAGTCTGAGAGATGATGCCCAGACACCAGAGAGATTAAAGTCTTACAGCCAAACAAGAGAGAGAACCATGAAACATAGGATATATCTGAGAGAGAGAGAGAGAGAGAGAGAGAGAGAGAGAGAGAGAGAGAGAGAGAGAGAGAGAGAGAGAGAGAGACATGAAACATAGGATATATCTGAGAGAGGGAGAGAATGATATAAAGAGAGAGAGACATAAAGAGACAATTATATAAGAGAGAACGAGAGATAGAGAAAACAGATTGCCCTCATATCAGCCTCAGTTTGAGGTAATCTACAGAACTAACTGTCCAATCTTCTGCAAAGTTGTACACATGGGAAACTGTTGATTGTGAAAACCCTGCAGTGTTGCAGTTTGATGTTACCAGCCCTCAATTGTCTCAAGCCTAAAAATAAATAAAAATCATTAAATCAATGATTTTAAAGCTTTCAAACTGACACAGCAATATGTTTCTGTTTCCATTGTTTTTCTGTATCCTATTAGAATTAGAATGTTATTGAATTGTGTTAGAATGTTCCATTAGATTGAATGTTCCATTAGAATTAGAACAGAATTAGATTCCATGTTCTGTTCTGACAGACTCTAGATATTTGTTCCAGCTGGCAGCCAGTGCTATTCCCTATATAGTGCAGGTTTTAACTGATTTTAGAGCAGCTACTCTTCCTGGGGCTCCACACAAAACATAAAACCAGAAGATTAATAGACATGACTGAACCCTACACAGCCTACATGTCAATAGATACACAAACTATCCAGGTGTGCCGTGAGCTCTTTCTGTATCTGTTTTTTGAAACCAATATGAGACAAACCATATAGAGCTTTGTTCTGATTTGGGGAGTGGTGGCACTAAATATTGGGGATTTTCAAACAACAAAAAATGTGTCAATCTTAGCCAGACATGTATTTATATTAGTGCCTTAAGTACATTTGGATAGAAAACACGCTGAAGTGTCTAAAACTATGTTCTATGTTGCCCTCTACCTTTGAATGGGTCTAGTCATTTTGGCAGGTTACATAGTTTGTTTTGTATGTTTTTGTTTTTGGGCATGTTGTGTGTCTAGGGATGGTTCTCAATCAGAGGCAGGTGATGATCTGATTGAAAAAATGTTGGTGGGTTACCAGACTCAGTCTTGTTTTTTGTATATTGGAACAGGGGGGTTTTGAACAGATGACTGACCAGTGAAGTGAAGACAAATTCCAGACCTAGGGCAGTATTGGGTAGCTTGGATGAAAAAGGTCTTCAGCCGTGACAGCTAGAATATGCATATATTTAGTACATTTGGATAGAAAACACGCTGAAGTGTCTAAAACTATTTGAATGATGTCTGTGAGTATAACAGAACTCATATGGCAAAATTCTGAATGCTGCCCTCTACCCTAGTGAAGATAACAGCATTCTCACGTAGGTGTTCCTTTTGTCCAGGAGAGAAACAACATTGTGGAGAGCAATGTAGATTGCATCATCTATGGATCTGTTGGGGCGGTATGCAAATCGGAGTGGGTCTAGGGTTTCTGGGATGATGGTGTAGATGTGAGCCATGACCAGCCTTTCAAAGCACTTCATGTCTACAGACATGAGTGCCACGGGGCGGTAGTCATTTTGGCAGGTTACCTTTTTGTTTTTGGGCACAGGGACTACGGTGATCTGATTGAAAAATGTTGGTATTACAGACTCAGTCAGGAACAGGTTGAACATGGCAGTGAAGTGAAGACAAATGCCAGACCTAAAGGTCTTACTCACATCAGCTACAGAGAACATGATCACACAGTCGTCCGGGACAGCTGGTGCTCTCATGTATGCTTCAGTGTTGCTTGCCTCGAAGCGAGTAAATAAGTCATTTAGCTCATCTGTTAGGCATGTGTCAATGGGCAACTCACGGCTGGGCTTAGATTTGTAGTCCGCAATGATTTGCAAGCCCTGTTACGTCCGACGTGTGTCCGAGCCGGTGTAGTAGGACTCAATCTTAGTCATGTATGGACTCTTTGCCAATTTGATGGTTCATCTGCGGGCATACAATGTAGCATGATTTCTTTTGAGCATGTTAAAATGTGTTTTACTTGGCAACATCAAATGGTTTTGTGATTAATAAGCCATCTGATTCGATGAAACATGGAGTTGAATTTATCTTTCTGCCCATATTTTTATTTAAAGTTCTCAAAAGTTTTTTTTTTCTCACATTATTCTTCATATAATTCTTCTTGGCATCATAATACAGTTTCTTCATTTCATTTAGTCACATCATTTCTAAAAGTAAGTCAGCCAGTCAGATGTGCTTTTTAGCCAATCCATTTGCCCCATCATAGCCACTCCTTTTGCCCCCATCTCTTTCAAGCATACCGTTTTTCAATTCCTCATCAATCCATGGAGCCTTAACAGTTCTAACAAGCAGTTTCCATTACATACCCTATCAATCATTTTTACAAACATTTAGATACTATCTGTCAGAACTCAACACCCCGAAATAAAAGGTTTTATATGAGGCAGGTGAGCCTTGCAACCACTTCAATAACACGTGACATCTCTAATCATCGTCATGACTCTCCTGATAGTGGATCAAAGCACCCATCAGCTAGGCAAATATTTGAAGATAGCAGAAGAAGGGAAGTGGGGCTGTGTAGCACTCGGTTGTACATTCTAGCAGGAGAAAACTTTCTCTTTCTCAGTATCCACCATAGGCATGCTTTGTCTAGAGAGAGTGTGGCCTAAAAATTCTAACGTCAAAAGATTGGACATTAAGTTATGACATCCAGGGGGTCTGAAGAATAATCACATTGTTTATTATTTTGTGATGTCATTAAGGACAGTATAACCAAGTAACCATGTCTCTGAAATGTGTACGCATCCTATGTATCAAGTTGACATTTAAATGCTGTATAAATGATATGATTAACCCTCCTGTTTGTTTCATGTTAATTGATTCAGTGTTCCCGGTCCAAAATGGCCGCCCCCTTTACAGCTGATTATAAATCCATAATAATACATATATTATCACCTAATGTTGTGTTAGATCTTTTTACCAACTTAAGTTCTTCTGAACATGACACCTTTAGAACTTCTATTTTCTATTTACGGCCTGTAGGCCTCATGCAACTGTGCTCATACAACTCGTTTTTGAGTAAAAACAAGCATAATCAAGTAATTATTAAACATAGTTAGTTGATGAAATAAATAACAGTCATCAGATTGGTGATAATCACGTCATGACAACAGGCTCTAAATATATACAGCCACACGTCCCCCATAGGCATTCCAATGTTTTTCCGCCTTGATTGTCCCCAGAGATAATCTGATTTCTCCGTCATTGTTATCATGGATTCACATACAGAACTGATGTTCTCCCTCATTGATTTACAGATTAGTGTCATTTTCCTGTTTAAATTCATCAAACTGACCATGTGAGAAATCATTGTCATGGTCGTAGTCATGGTAGCAACGTAGGCTACGCTGTTACTCCTTACAGGTCAGGACAGGTCAGGACTGTGCAAGCCAGTCAAGTTCTTCCACACCGATCTCGACAAACTATTCATGTATGGATCTCGCTTTGTGCACGGGAGCATTGTCACGCTGAAACAGGAAAGGGCCTTCCCCAAACTCTGGCCACAAAGTTGGAAGCACAGAATCCTCTAAAATGTCATTGTATTATGTAGCGTTAAGATTTCCTTCCACTGTAACGAAGGGGCCTAGACTGAACCATGAAAAACAGCGCCAGACCATTATTCCTCCTCCACCAAACTTTACAGTTGGCACTGTGCATTGGGGCAGGTATCTCTTGGCATCTGCCAAACCCAGTTTCATCCATCGGATGATGAAGAGTGATACATCACTCCAGATGTATCAGTGTTTCCACTGCTCCAATGGCGGTGAGCTTTACGCCACTCCAGCCGACGCTTGGCATTGCACATGGTGATCTTAGGCTTGTGTGTGGCTGCTCGGCCATGGAAACCCATTTCATGAAGCTCCTGACAAACCGTTATTGTGCTGACGTTGCTTCCAGAGGTAGTCTGGAACTTGGCAGTGAGTGGTGCAACCGAGGTCAGAGGATTTTTATGAGCTACCCTCTGCAGTACTCGGGAGTCCTGTTCTGTGAGCTTGTGTCACAGGCTGAGCCGTTGTTGCTGCTAAACTTTTCCACTTCACAATAACAACACTTACAGTTGACCCGAGGCAGCTCGAGCAGGGCAAAACATGGATGAACTGACTTGTTAGAAAGGTGGCATCCTATGACCGTGCCAAGTTGAAAGTCTTCAGTAAGGCCATTCTACTGCCAATGTTTGTCTATGGAGATTGCATGGCTCGATTTTATACACCTGTCAGCAACAGGTTTGGCTGATATCTCCACATCCATTCAGTTGAAGGGGTGTCCACATAATTATATATATATATATACATGTAGTGTAGCTGGTAACCAAACTTTTTCAAACTACCACTTTTTCAGAGACTTTCAAAACTTTCCGAAACAACCCGAGCCCTCCCTTGTTCAACGTATGGAGAATACTGTACGCAGAAAACATCAAAGTAGTGCTGTCATGTTAATTATACTCC
>NC_068439.1:4598026-4635526 GCF_023373465.1 Oncorhynchus keta | reverse complement strand
CCATCATCATCATCAGCACCATCATCATCACCATTATCATCACCATCATTACCACCACCATCATCATCAACATCATCATCTACAGAACAGCCACTTTACTCTTGAGTTACTAACGCATATCCTCTGACACAGGGCTGACCCCGATCATGCCCCGGGATGCTGCACGGTAATGCGACCTCAGCTCACACACACACTCACACAAGTCTAAACACATGCACACACATACACACACAATCAGAACAAAAGTAGCACGCTGCATTGCCAAGCCTGACAAGGCTGGTTGAGAGTGTTCCATGATGAAAAGGAAGCACAGCCTCGTTTTAGGAACGCTGAGAAAACGTTTTGACAACAGGTGTCATTCACTGCTCACTGTTCCCCTCACTGCTCACTGTTCCCCTCACTGCTCACTGTTCTCCTCACTGTTCCCCTCACTGCTCACTGTTCCCCTCACTGCTCACTGTTCTCCTCACTGTTCCCCTCACTGCTCACTGTTCCCCTCACTGCTCACTGTTCTCCTCACTGCTCACTGTTCTCCTCACTGTTCCCCTCACTGCTCACTGTTCCCCTCACTGCTCACTGTTCTCCTCACTGTTCCCCTCACTGCTCACTGTTCACCTCACTGTTCCCCTCACTGTTCCCCTCACTGCTCACTGTTCACCTCACTGTTCCCCTCACTGTTCACCTCACTGTTCCCCTCACTGTTCCCCTCACTGCTCACTGTTCACCTCACTGTTCCCCTCACTGTTCCCCTCACTGCTCACTGTTCACCTCACTGTTCCCTCACTGTTCACCTCACTGTTCCCCTCACTGTTCCCCTCACTGCTCACTGTTCCCCTCACTGTTCCCCTCACTGTTCCCCTCACTGTTCACCTCACTGTTCCCCTCACTGTTCCCCTCACTGCTCACTGTTCACCTCACTGTTCCCCTCACTGCTCACTGTTCCCCTCACTGTTCCCCTCACTGCTCACTGTTCACCTCACTGTTCCCCTCACTGTTCACCTCCTGTTCCCCTCACTGTTCCCCTCACTGCTCACTGTTCACCTCACTGTTCCCCTCACTGCTCACTGTTCCCCTCACTGCTCACTGTTCTCCTCACTGTTCCCCTCACTGCTCACTGTTCACCTCACTGTTCCCCTCACTGTTCCCCTCACTGCTCACCTCACTGTTCACCTCACTGTTCCCCTCACTGCTCACTGTTCACCTCACTGCTCACTGTTCTCCTCACTGTTCCCCTCACTGCTCACTGTTCCCCTCACTGCTCACTGTTCTCCTCACTGTTCCCCTCACTGCTCACTGTTCTCCTCACTGCTCACTGTTCTCCTCACTGTTCCCCTCACTGCTCACTGTTCCCCTCACTGCTCACTGTTCTCCTCACTGTTCCCCTCACTGCTCACTGTTCACCTCACTGTTCCCCTCACTGTTCCCCTCACTGCTCACCTCACTGTTCACCTCACTGTTCCCCTCACTGCTCACTGTTCACCTCACTGTTCCCCTCACTGCTCACTGTTCCCCTCACTGCTCACTGTTCCCCTCACTGCTCACTGTTCCCCTCACTGCTCACAATTCCCCTCACTGCTCACTGTTCCCCTCACTGCTCACTGTTCTCCTCACTGCTCACTGTTCTCCTCACTGTTCCCCTCACTGCTCACTGTTCCCCTCACTGCTCACAATTCCCCTCACTGCTCACTGTTCCCCTCACTGCTCACTGTTTCCCTCACTGCTCACTGTTCCCCTCACTGCTCACTGTTCTCCTCACTGCTCACAATTCCCCTCACTGCTCACTGTTCTCCTCACTGTTCCCCTCACTGCTCACTGTTCCCCTCACTGCTCACTGTTCCCCTCACTGCTCACTGTTCCCCTCACTGCTCACTGTTCCCCCTCACTGCTCACTGTTCCCCTCACTGCTCACTGTTCCCCTCACTGCTCACTGTTCCCCTCACTGCTCACTGTTCCCCCTCACTGCTCACTGTTCCCCTCACTGCTCACTGTTCCCCTCACTGCTCACTGTTCCCCTCACTGCTCACTGTTCCCCTCACTGCTCACTGTTCCCCTCACTGCTCACTGTTCCCCTCACTGCTCACTGTTCCCCTCACTGCTCACTGTCCCCCTCACTGCTCACTGTTCCCCTCACTGCTCACTGTTCCCCTCCCTGCTCACTGTTCCCTCCACTGTATCCTTCACTTCTCACTGTTCCCCTCAGGATGGGCAGGCTTCCCTGGTGCTGCTCTCTCTTTCTATTGTGGGGACGGAATGGGTGTCTGTCCTACCTGTCATCCTTCCTTCCGCTCTCTATATCTTTGTGTCTCCTCACCATCTTCCTCTCTCTCTCTCTCTCTCTCTCTCTCTCTCTCTACTCTCTACTCTCCTCACCATCCTTCTCGCCTCCCTCCCTGTTCTCCCTCTCTCTACTCTCTCCTCTCCTCACTATCCTTCTCGCCTCCCTCCCTTCTCTCTTTCTCTCTACTCTCTACTCTCCTCACTATCCTTCTCGCCTCCCTCCCTCCTCTCCCACTCCATATTTTCCCTCTCTCCCTGTACAGCAGATTGAGATGTGTTCATCAGGCAGGTGTTCTGTTCCGTGTGACACTTGTCATGTGCCAAGTGGCAAGGCAGAGGGTCACATGGGGGCATAGGGACGGGCACAGATGGCAGCACAGGTGTGGTGATAACACAACATCAAGCACAGCCGTCTCTCCCGTCTAAACACACTCTGCTGTGTGTCCATCACAAGGTAATGTCACACACACACACACACACACACACACACACACACACACACACACACACACACACACACACACACACACACACACACACACACACACACACACACACACTTTTGTCCCCAAAAGAACAGTTTCAGAGACAGTTAAAGCGATCTATTCAACACAGTGAAGGTCAAGTGGAACACAGTGAAGGTCAAGTGGAACACAGTGAAGATCAAGTGGAACACAGTGAAGGTCAAGTGGAACACAGTGAAGGTCAAGTGGAACACAGTGAAGGTCAAGTGGAACACAGTGATGGTCAAGTGGAACACAGTGAAGGTCAAGTGGAACACAGTGAAGGTCAAGTGGAACACAGTGAAGGTCAAGTGGAAAAATTCATCAGAGGGTTTACGGATATTAGAGCAGCAGGATATTTCTTCTTCAGAAGGTTTACAGACAGTTGGCCACCAGGACATGTCTTCTTCAGAAGGTTGATAGACAGTTGGCGACCAGGACATGTCTTCTTCAGAAGGTTGACAGACAGTGGGCGACCAGGACATGTCTTCTTCAGAAGGTTGACAGACAGTTGGCCACCAGGACATGTCTTCTTCAGAAGGTTGACAGACAGTGGGCGACCAGGACATGTCTTCTTCAGAAGGTTGATAGACAGTTGGCGACCAGGACATGTCTTCTTCAGAAGGTTGACAGACAGTTGTCGACCAGGACATGTCTTCTTCAGAAGGTTGACAGACAGTTGGCCATCAGGACATGTCTTCTTCAGAAGGTTGACAGACAGTTGGCGACCAGGACATGTCTTCTTCAGAAGGTTGACAGATAGTTGGCCACCAGGACATGTCTTCTTCAGAAGGTTGACAGACAGTTGGCCACCAGGACATGTCTTCTTCAGAAGGTTGACAGACAGTTGGTGACCAGGACATGTCTTCTTCAGAAGGTTGACAGACAGTTGGCGACCAGGACATGTCTTCTTCAGAAGGTTGACAGACAGTTGGCCACCAGGACATGTCTCCTTCAAAGGTTGACAGACAGTTGTCGACCAGGACATGTCTTCTTCAGAAGGTTAACAGACAGTTGTCGACCAGGACATGTCTTCTTCAGAAGGTTGACAGACAGTTGGCGACCAGGACATGTCTTCTTCAGAAGGTTGACAGACAGTTGGCGACCAGGACATGTCTTCTTCAGAAGGTTGACAGACAGTTGGCCACCAGGACATGTCTTCTTCAGAAGGTTGACAGACAGTTGGCCACCAGGACATGTCTTCTTCAGAAGGTTGACAGACAGTTGGCGACCAGAACATGTCTTCTTCAGAAGGTTGACAGACAGTTGGCGACCAGGACATGTCTTCTTCAGAAGGTTGACAGACAGTTGGCCACCAGGACATGTCTCCTTCAGAAGGTTGACAGACAGTTGTCGACCAGGACATATCTTCTTCAGAAGGTTGACAGACAGTTGGCCACCAGGACATGTCTTCTTCAGAAGGTTGACAGACAGTTGGCGACCAGGACATGTCTTCTTCAGAAGGTTGACAGACAGTTGGCGACCAGGACATGTCTTCTTCAGAAGGTTGACAGACAGTTGTCGACCAGGACATGTCTTCTTCAGAAGGTTGACAGACAGTTGGCCACCAGGACATGTCTTCTTCAGAAGGTTGACAGACAGTTGGCGACCAGGACATGTCTTCTTCAGAAGGTTGACAGACAGTTGGCCATCAGGACATGTCTTCTTCAGAAGGTTGACAGACAGTTGGCCACCAGGACATGTCTTGTTCAGAAGGTTGACAGACAGTTGGCCACCAGGACATGTCTCCTTCAGAAGGTTGACAGACAGTTGTCGACCAGGACATGTCTTCTTCAGAAGGTTAACAGACAGTTGTCGACCAGGACATGTCTTCTTCAGAAGGTTGACAGACAGTTGTCGACCAGGACATGTCTTCTTCAGAAGGTTGACAGACAGTTGGCCATCAGGACATGTCTTCTTCAGAAGGTTGACAGACAGTTGGCGACCAGGACATGTCTTCTTCAGAAGGTTGACAGACAGTTGGCCACCAGGACATGTCTTCTTCAGAAGGTTGACAGACAGTTGGCGACCAGGACATGTCTTCTTCAGAAGGTTGACAGACAGTTGGCCACCAGGACATGTCTCCTTCAGAAGGTTGACAGACAGTTGTCGACCAGGACATGTCTTCTTCAGAAGGTTAACAGACAGTTGTCGACCAGGACATGTCTTCTTCAGAAGGTTGACAGACAGTTGGCGACCAGGACATGTCTTCTTCAGAAGGTTGACAGACAGTTGGCGACCAGGACATGTCTTCTTCAGAAGGTTGACAGACAGTTGGCCACCAGGACATGTCTTCTTCAGAAGGTTGACAGACAGTTGGCCACCAGGACATGTCTTCTTCAGAAGGTTGACAGACAGTTGGCGACCAGAACATGTCTTCTTCAGAAGGTTGACAGACAGTTGGCGACCAGGACATGTCTTCTTCAGAAGGTTGACAGACAGTTGGCCACCAGGACATGTCTCCTTCAGAAGGTTGACAGACAGTTGTCGACCAGGACATGTCTTCTTCAGAAGGTTAACAGACAGTTGTCGACCAGGACATGTCTCCTTCAGAAGGTTGACAGACAGTTGTCGACCAGGACATGTCTTCTTCAGAAGGTTGACAGACAGTTGTCGACCAGGACATGTCTTCTTCAGAAGGTTGACAGACAGTTGGCCACCAGGACATGTCTTCTTCAGAAGGTTGACAGACAGTTGTCGACCAGGACATGTCTTCTTCAGAAGGTTGACAGACAGTTGGCCACCAGGACATGTCTTCTTCAGAAGGTTGACAGACAGTGGGCCACCAGGAAATGTAATTTACTGTACTTCAACGGGAGTAAAAGAGAAAAAAACAATTGCCAAAAAATAAACAAAACACTTGGTTTCTTGAGAAATCCAATTCCTCCTAAAGCGAAGTTAGCCTTTAGTTGTACCTATTCTGTTGTATTCTATCTGGAATTAACGGTTTAAATCTCAATCCGAAATCATACCCTACCCCCAACCTAGTGCACTACTTTTGACCAGAGAGCTATGGGCCCACGTGAAAAGTAGTGCACTAAATATGGAATTTGTAGCAGTTTTAGACACAGACTTCTTTCTTGTCCTTTGGTTAACCTTTCCCATGATTTACCCAGTTCTGTTGAGGACAGGCCTGTGTACCAGAACGGAGGGAAGCATAGCAGAAACAGGGATAAAGGTACAATGGGAGAGATAGGCCTCTATCTCTCTATCGTTCTCCCTCCCTCCATTTCTCTCTCTCCCCTTCACTCCATCTCTCTCCTTCCCTCCATCTCTCAATCTCTCTTCTTCCCTTCATCTCGCTGCTCCATCCCTCTCTCCCTCCTTTCACGTTAAGTTGATTTCTGAGTTATGCTAATAGGCTGCTTAGCTGAATAATTAATTTGTGGGTGTATTCAGAGTGGCCACAGCCAGTATCAATAACTGATGTCAGAATATACTGTTTCCTTCATTTTAACACCAGACCGCCATACCACCGTACCGCCATACCACCATACCACCACCATACCGCCATACCACCGTACCACCGTACCACCGTACCACCAGACCGCCATACCACCGTACCGCCATACCACCATACCCACACCATACCACCATACCACCAGACCGCCATACCACCATACCACCACCGTACCACCATACCACCATACCACCGTACCACCATACCACCATACCACCATACCACCATACCACCATACCACCATACCACCATACCACCGTACCACCATACCACCGTACCACCAGCCATACCACCATACCACCATACCACCATACCACCACCATACCACCGTACCACCATACCACCACCGTACCTCCATACCACCATACCACCGTACCACCATACCACCATACCACCATACCACCGTACCACCATACCACCATACCACCATACCACCGTACCACCATACCACCGTACAGCCATACCACCATACCACCTAACCACCTAACCACCATACCACCATACCACCATACCACCATACCACCATACCACCATACCACCATACCACCATACCACCATACCACCATACCACCATACCACCATACCACCATACCACCATACCACCATACCACCATACCACCATACCACCATACCACCATACCACCATACCACCATACCACCATACCACCGTACAGCCATACCACCATACCACCATACCACCATACCACCGTACCACCATACCACCGTACAGCCATACCACCACACCATCATACCACCATACCACCATACCACCGTACAGCCGTACCATCATACCACCATACCACCATACCACCATACCACCATACCACCATACCACCGTACAGCCATACCACCATACCACCGTACAGCCATACCACCATACCACCATACCACCGTACAGCCGTACCACCATACCACCGTACAGCCATACCACCATACCACCATACCACCGTACAGCCATACCACCGTACCACCATACCACCGTACAGCCATACCACCATACCACCGTACCACCATACCACCGTACCGCCATACCACCATACCACCGTACCACCATACCACCGTACCGCCATACCACCGTACAGCCGTACCACCATACCACCATACCACCATACCACCGTACAGCCATACCACCGTACAGCCATACCACCATACCACCATACCACCATACCACCATACCACCATACCACCATACCACCATACCACCATACCACCGTACAGCCATACCACCATACCACCATACCACCATACCACCATACCACCACCATACCACCGTACCACCATACCACCGTACCACCATACCACCATACCACCATACCACCATACCACCACCATACCACCATACCACCATACCACCATACCACCACCATACCACCATACCACCATACCACTGTACAGCCATACCACCATACCACCATACCACCATACCACCATACCACCACCATACCACCATACCACCATACCACCACCATACCACCATACCACCATACCACCGTACAGCCATACCACCATACCACCATACCGCCATACCACCATACCACCATACCACCATACCACCGTACAGCCATACCACCATACCACCATACCACCATACCACCATACCACCATACCACCATACCACCATACCACCACCATACCACCGTACCACCATACCACCATACCACCATACCACCGTACCACCATACCACCATACCACCGTACCACCATACCACCATACCACCGTACCACCATACCACCATACCACCATACCACCATACCACCGTACAGCCATACCACCATACCACCGTACCACCATACCACCATACCACCATACCACCATACCACCGTACCACCATACCACCATACCACCATACCACCATACCGCCATACCACCATACCACCATACCCAACATACCACCATACCACCGTACAGCCATACCACCATACCACCACCGTACCACCATACCACCATACCACCATACCACCGTACAGCCATACCACCATACCACCGTACCACCATACCACCATACCACCGTACCACCATACCACCATACCACCATACCACCATACCACCATACCACCGTACCACCATACCACCATACCACCGTACCACCATACCACCATACCACCATACCACCATACAGCCATACCACCATACCACCATACCACCATACCACCATACCACCGTACAGCCATACCACCATACCACCATACCACCATACCACCATACCACCATACCACCGTACAGCCATACCACCATACCACCGTACCACCATACCACCGTACAGCCGTACCACCGTACAGCCATACCACCATACCACCATACCACCATACCACCATACCAACATATCACCATAACACCGTACCGCCATACCACCATACCACCATACCACCATACCACCATACCGCCATACCACCATACCACCATACCACCATACCACCATACCACCACCATACCACCGTACCACCATACCACCATACCACCATACCACCATACCACCATACCACCATACCACCATACCACCATACCACCATACCACCATACCACCATACCACCATACCACCGTACAGCCATACCACCATACCACCGTACCACCATACCACCATACCACCATACCACCGTACAGCCATACCACCGTACCGCCGTACCACCATACCACCATACCACCATACCACTGTACAGCCATACCACCATACCACCTAACCAACATACCACCATACCACCATACCACCGTACAGCCATACCACCGTACAACCATACCACCATACCACCATACCACCATACCACCATACCACCATACCACCGTACAGCCATACCACCATACCACCATACCACCGTACCATGGTACAGCCATACCACCATACCACCATACCACCATACCACCATACCACCATACCACCATACAGCCATACCACCATACCACCATACCACCATACCACCGTACAGCCATACCACCATACCACCATACCACCATACCACCATACCACCATACCACCATACCACCATACCACCGTACAGCCATACCACCATACCACCATACCACCATACCACCATACCACCATACCACCATACCACCATACCACCGTACAGCCATACCACCATACCACCATACCACCGTACCACCATACCACCATACCACCATACCACCATACCACCATACCACCATACCACCGTACAGCCATACCACCATACCACCATACCACCGTACCACCATACCACCATACCACCGTACAGCCATACCACCGTACCACCATACCACCATACCACCGTACAGCCATACCACCATACCACCGTACAGCCATACCACCATACCACCATACCAACATGAATATGAAATGCTCTAACCAATAGTTCAAAACGGTGTAAGGTGAACAATAGGTAGGTAAATAAATAAAACAGTCACAGTATTACCCTGGCACACACACAGAGAGTCCAGCATTAACAGGTACAGTATTACCCTGGCACACAGAGAGTCCAGTATTAACAGGTACAGTATTACCTTGGCACAGACAGAGAGTCCAGTATTAACAGGTACAGTATTACTCTGGCACAGACACAGAGAGTCCAGCATTAACAGGTACAGTATTACCCTGGCACACAGAGAGTCCAGCATTAACAGGTACAGTATTACCCTGGCACACACACACAGAGAGTCCAGCATTAACAGGTACAGTATTACCCTGGCACACACACAGAGAGTCCAGCATTAACAGGTACAGCATTACCCTGGCACAGACACAGAGAGTCCAGCATTAACAGGTACAGTATTACCCTGGCACACACACAGAGAGTCCAGCATTAACAGGTACAATATTACTCTGGCACAGCATTACCCTGGCACACAGAGAGTCCAGCATTAACAGGTACAGCATTACCCTGGCACAGACACAGAGAGTCCAGCATTAACAGGTACAGCATTACCCTGGCACAGACACAGAGATTCCAGCATTAACAGGTACAGCATTACCCTGGCACAGACACAGAGAGTCCAGCATTAACAGGTACAGTATTACCCTGGGACAGACACAGAGAGTCCAGTATTAACAGGCACAGTATTACTCTGGCACAGACACAGAGAGTCCAGCATTAACAGGTACAGCATTACCCTGGCACACACATAGAGAGTCCAGCATTAACAGGTACAGTATTACCCTGGGACAGACACAGAGAGTCCAGTATTAACAGGCACAGTATTACTCTGGCACAGACACAGAGAGTCCAGCATTAACAGGTACAGCATTACCCTGGCACACAGAGAGTCCAGTATTAACAGGTACAGTATTACCCTGGCACACAGAGAGTCCAGTATTAACAGGTACAGTATTACCCTGGCACAGCATTACCCTGGCACAGACACAGAGCGTCCAGCATTAACAGGTACAGCATTACCCTGGCACACAGAGAGTCCAGTATTAACAGGTACAGCATTAACCTGGGACAGACACAGAGAGTCCAGTATTAACAGGCACAGTATTACCCTGGCACACAGAGAGTCCAGTATTAACAGGTACAGCATTACCCTGGCACACACACAGAGAGTCCAGCATTAAGAGGTACAGTATTACCCTGGCACAGCATTACCCTGGCACAGACACAGAGAGTCCAGCATTAACAGGTACCGTATTACCCTGGCACACACACAGAGAGTCCAGCATTAACAGGTACAGTATTACCCTGGCACAGACACAGAGAGTCCAGCATTAACAGGTACAGTATTACCCTGACACAGCATTACCCTGGCACACACACAGAGAGTCCAGCATTAACAGGTACAGCATTACCCTGGCACAGACACAGAGAGTCCAGCATTAACAGGTACAGCATTACCCTGGCACAGCATTACCCTGGCACACACACAGAGAGTCCAGCATTAACAGGTACAGTATTACCCTGGCACAGCATTACCCTGGCACAGACACAGAGCGTCCAGCATTAACAGGTACAGCAATACCCTGGCACACAGAGAGTCCAGCATTAACAGGTACAGCATTACCCTGGCACAGCATTACCCTGGCACAGACACAGAGCGTCCAGCATTAACAGGTACAGCATTACCCTGGCACAGCATTACCCTGGCACAGCCACAGAGCGTCCAGCATTAACAGGTACAGCATTACCCTGGCACACAGAGAGTCCAGCATTAACAGGTACAGCATTACCCTGGCACAGCATTACCCTGGCACACACACAGAGAGTCCAGCATTAACAGGTACAGTATTACCCTGGCACAGCATTACCCTGGCACAGACACAGAGCGTCCAGCATTAACAGGTACAGCATTACCCTGGCACACAGAGAGTCCAGCATTAACAGGTACAGTATTACCCTGGCACAGCATTACCCTGGCACAGACAGAAAAACATGATGAACCGTCTCAGGCATTGCACAAAGTGAAGAGAGAGAGAGAGAGAGAGAGAGAGAGAGAGAGAGAGAGAGAGAGAGAGAGAGAGAGAGAGAGAGAGAGAGAGAGATAGCAGAACTAACTAGAGAGGGATACCAGAACTAACTGTCCAATCTTCTGAAAGTTGTACCCACATGAGTTTGATGTTCAGAGAGAATAAATCAATGATTTTAAAGCTTTCAAACTGACACAGCAAATGCGTCTGTTTCCTCTGTATCCTTGTGTGTTAAGTGATGTTCCGTACAGAGACAGACAGACTAGATATTTGTTCCAGCTGGCACCCTATTCCCTATATAGTGCACTATTTTAGACCAGGACCCTATGGAACCCTATTCCCTGTATAGTGCACCCTACTTTTGACCACAACCATATAGAGCCTGATAGTGCACTATATAGCAACAACAAAAAATGTGTCATCTGAGCCACAGACACATAGTGCTGTCTTCCTTCATTCAGCCTTGTTTCTCCCGTCAACACGGCCTTTTCAAAGTCATGGCTCCTCTCCCAAGTTCCCACCCACTTTGGAACGGAACACTAACTGAGTTCTAGATTCTTTCACTGTGTTCTATCCAAGATGCCCGTCACAACACAGCCTTGAACCACATATTACTGGAGAAGACAGGAGGTCAGTTTAAAACACAGCCTTGATCCACATATTACTGGAGAAGACAGGATGTCTGTTTAAAACACAGCCTTGATCCACATATTACTGGAGAAGACAGGAGGTCAGTTTAAGACACAGCCTTGATCCACATATTACTGGAGAAGACAGGATGTCTGTTTAAAACACAGCCTTGATCCACATATTACTGGAGAAGACAGGAGGTCAGTTTAAGACACAGCCTTGATCCACATATTACTGGAGAAGACAGGAGGTCAGTTTAAAACACAGCCTTGAACCACATATTACTGGAGAAGACAGGAGGTCAGTTTAAGACACAGCCTTGAACCACATATTACTGGAGAAGACAGGAGGTCAGTTTAAAACACAGCCTTGATCCACATATTACTGGAGAAGACAGGATGTCTGTTTAAAACACAGCCTTGATCCACATATTACTGGAGAAGACAGGAGGTCAGTTTAAGACACAGCCTTGATCCACATATTACTGGAGAAGACAGGAGGTCAGTTTAAAACACAGCCTTGATCCACATATTACTGGAGAAATCAGGAGGTCAGTTTAAAACACAGCCTTGATCCACATATTACTGGAGAAGACAGGAGGTCAGTTTAAAACACAGCCTTGATCCACATATTACTGGAGAAGACAGGAGGTCAGTTTAAAACACAGCCTTGAACCACATATTACTGGAGAAGACAGGAGGTCAGTTTAAAACACAGCCTTGATCCACATATTACTGGAGAAGACAGGAGGTCAGTTTAAAACACAGCCTTGAACCACATATTACTGGAGAAGACAGGAGGTCAGTTTAAAACACAGCCTTGATCCACATATTACTGGAGAAGACAGGAGGTCAGTTTAAAACACAGCCTTGATCCACATATTACTGGAGAAGACAGGAGGTCAGTTTAAAACACAGCCTTGATCCACATATTACTGGAGAAGACAGGAGGTCAGTTTAAAACACAGCCTTGATCCACATATTACTGGAGAAGACAGGAGGTCAGTTTAAAACACAGCCTTGAACCACATATTACTGGAGAAGACAGGAGGTCAGTTTAAAACACAGCCTTGATCCACATATTACTGGAGAAGACAGGAGGTCAGTTTAAAACACAGCCTTGAACCACATATTACTGGAGAAGACAGGAG
Organism: Oncorhynchus keta; assembly: GCF_023373465.1. Lineage (NCBI taxonomy): Eukaryota > Metazoa > Chordata > Actinopteri > Salmoniformes > Salmonidae > Oncorhynchus > Oncorhynchus keta. The sequence continues at coordinate 4,622,133 of NC_068439.1, read as the reverse complement.
GTCAGTTTAAAACACAGCCTTGAACCACATATTACTGAGAAGACAGGTGGTCAGTTTAAAACACAGCCTTGATTCACATATTACTGGAGAAGACAGGATGTCTGTTTAAAACACAGCCTTGATCCACATATTACTGGAGAAGACAGGAGGTCAGTTTAAGACACAGCCTTGATCCACATATTACTGGAGAAGACAGGAGGTCAGTTTAAAACACAGCCTTGAACCACATATTACTGGAGAAGACAGGAGGTCAGTTTAAAACACAGCCTTGATCCACATATTACTGGAGAAGACAGGAGGTCAGTTTAAAACACAGCCTTGAACCACATATTACTGGAGAAGACAGGAGGTCAGTTTAAAACACAGCCTTGAACCACATATTACTGGAGAAGACAGGAGGTCAGTTTAAAACACAGCCTTGATCCACATATTACTGGAGAAGACAGGAGGTCAGTTTAAAACACAGCCTTGATCCACATATTACTGGAGAAGACAGGAGGTCAGTTTAAAACACAGCCTTGATCTACATATTACTGGAGAAGACAGGAGGTCAGTTTAAAACACAGCCTTGAACCACATATTACTGGAGAAGACAGGAGGTCAGTTTAAAACACAGCCTTGATCCACATATTACTGGAGAAGACAGGAGGTCAGTTTAAAACACAGCCTTGATCCACATATTACTGGAGAAGACAGTAGGTCAGTTTAAAACACAGCCTTGAGTTCCACATATTACTGGAGAAGACAGGAGGTCAGTTTAAAACACAGCCTTGATCCACATATTACTGGAGAAGAAGAGGTCAGTTTAAAACACAGGATCCACATATTACTGGAGAAGACAGGTCAGTTTAAAACACAGCCTTGAACCACATATTACTGAGAAGACAGGAGGTCAGTTTAAAACACAGCCTTGATCCACATATTACTGGAGAAGACAGGAGGTCAGTTTAAAACACAGCCTTGATCCACATATTACTGGAGAAGACAGGAGGTCAGTTTAAAACACAGCCTTGATCCACATATTACTGGAGAAGACAGGAGGTCAGTTTAAAACACAGCTTTGAACCACATATTACTGGAGAAGACAGGAGGTCAGTTTAAAACACAGCCTTGATCCACATATTACTGGAGAAGACAGGAGGTCAGTTTAAAACACAGCCTTGATCCACATATTACTGGAGAAGACAGGAGGTCAGTTTAAAACACAGCCTTGATCCACATATTACTGGAGAAGACAGGAGGTCAGTTTAAAACACAGCCTTGATCCACATATTACTGGAGAAGACAGGAGGTCAGTTTAAAACACAGCCTTGATCCACATATTACTGGAGAAGACAGGAGGTCAGTTTAAAACACAGCCTTGATCCACATATTACTGGAGAAGACAGGAGGTCAGTTTAAAACACAGCCTTGATCCACATATTACTGGAGAAGACAGGAGGTCAGTTTAAAACACAGCCTTGATCCACATATTACTGGAGAAGACAGGAGGTCAGTTTAAAACACAGCCTTGATCCACATATTACTGGAGAAGACAGGAGGTCAGTTTAAAACACAGCCTTGATCCACATATTACTGGAGAAGACAGGAGGTCAGTTTAAAACACAGCCTTGATCCACATATTACTGGAGAAATCAGGAGGTCAGTTTAAAACACAGCCTTGAACCACATATTACTGGAGAAGACAGGAGGTCAGTTTAAAACACAGCCTTGATCCACATATTACTGGAGAAGACAGGAGGTCAGTTTAAAACACAGCCTTGATCCACATATTACTGGAGAAATCAGGAGGTCAGTTTAAAACACAGCCTTGATCCACATATTACTGGAGAAGACAGGAGGTCAGTTTAAAACACAGCCTTGAACCACCTATTACTGGAGAAGACAACATCTCTATCAGGCAGGTATGTAAGAAAATAAAAAAGAGTTCAGGAAAATAATATGACCATTGTAAAATAAGTATTTTTTGTCTTAAATTCAATTGAATTTAAATGTAATTAATGTCAACATCATCTGTGACGTAAAAAAAACCCAACAGGAATAATTCGTTCTGAAGCTTGTTAGATTGATTAGCTAGCTGATTGATCTTCATTCTACATTACACAAGAAGACGTAGCAATAGTTAATGATGGACCCTGTTCATTACGGTGACAGACTCCTGTACGGCTCATCACACCCACTCTTATGTGCGTACCAAACAGCGCCCTACTTCTTATACAGTCCACTTATTTTGGTTAAAAGAAAAAATACATGAGAATAGGTTGCCGGTTGGGACACAAATAAGACAAAGTCAACACAAAGCCCCTTTCCTTTGAAACACAAAGCCCTCAGTTTAAACATGAAAATGAAGCCACATAGATAATAATAATATAATAATATATAATAATATAATAATAATAACAAATAATATATGCCATTTAGCAGATGCTTTTATCCAAAGCGACTTACAATCATGTGTGCATACATTCTACGTATGGGTGGTCCCGGGGATTGAACCCACTACCCTGGCGTTACAAGCGCCATGCTCTACCAACTGAGCTACAGAAGGACCATGGACATAGAAACAGGACCCTCTTCAAGGAGAAGCACCGAATTTTACTTTTGTGATGTTTCCAAATATGGTCCATAATTAGTTTATGTTCGTAAAGACACAACTTTTCTGAACTAAAGTAACACATAGATACCTAAATACATTTTCTTAAGAATTGTCTGAGTTAAACTCATTTTATTTGGACAGTTACCATGGTCCTTTACAAATTATGCTAAAACATGAGAATGCACTCGATCCAAGTAGGTCTATAGATAAACACACAACAAATTAACGTGACTTTTAAAGTACTGTATTTGTTTTAAAGGTTCAAAATCTGAGCTTCATTTCCAAAACAAAGCAAAGTTATCGTGACCCTGTGTTCAAGACAGAGCTTAATGTTTTACATCTGTACCTTGACAAACTTAAACTGTATCCCTACCTTAACAACCTGAGCTGTATCTCTACCTTAACAACCTGAACGGTATCCCTACCTTAACAACCTCAGCTGTATCCCTACCTTAACAACCTGAGCTGTATCCCTACCTTAACAACCAGAACTTTACTCCTACCTTAACAACCAGAACTTTACTCCTACCTTAACAACCAGAACTTTACTCCTACCTTAACAACCAGAACTTTACTCCTACCTTACCACCAGAACTTTACTCCTACCTTAACAACCAGAACTTTACTCCTACCTTAACAACCAGAACTTTACTCCTACCTTAACAACCAGAACTTTACTCCTACCTTAACAACCTGAACTGTATCCCTACCTTAACAACCTGAGCTGTATCTCTACCTTAACAACCTGACCTGTATCCCTACCTTAACAACCTGAGCTGTATCCCTACCTTAACAACCTGAGCTGTATCCCTACCTTAACAACCAAAACTTTACTCCTACCTTAACAACCAGAACTTTACTCCTACCTTAACAACCAGAACTGTATCCCTACCTTAACAACCAGAACTTTACTCCCCTACCTTAACACCAGAACTTTAGCTCCTACCTTAACAACCAGAACTTTACTCCCTACCTTAACAACCAGAACTTTACTCCTACCTTAACAACCAGAACTTTACTCCTACCTTAACAACCAGAACTTTACTCCTACCTTAACAACCTGAACTGTATCCCTACCTTAACAACCTGAGCTGTATCCCTACCTTAACAACCTGACCTGTATCCCTACCTTAACAACCTGAGCTGTATCCCTACCTTAACAACCTGAGCTGTACCCTACCTTAACAACCAGAACTTTACTCCTACCTTAACAACCTCAGCTGTATCCCTACCTTAACAACCTGAGCTGTATCCCTACCTTAACAACCTGAACGGTATCCCTACCTTAACAACCTGAGCTGTATCCCTACCTTAACAACCTGAACTGTACCCCTACCTTAACAACCTGAGCTGTATCCCTACCTTAACAACCTGAGCTGTACCCTACCTTAACAACCAGAACTTTACTCCTACCTTAACAACCTCAGCTGTATCCCTACCTTAACAACCTGAACTGTACCCTACCTTAACAACCTGAGCTGTACCCCTACCTTAACAACCTGAACTGTACCCTACCTTAACAACCTGAGCTGTATCCCTACCTTAACAACCTGAGCTGTATCTCTACCTTAACAACCTTAACAACCTGAACGGTATCCCTACCTTAACAACCTGAGCTGTATCCCTACCTTAACAACCTGAACTGTACCCCTACCTTAACAACCTGAGCTGTATCTCTACCTTAACAACCTGAACTGTATCCCTACCTTAACAACCTGAACTGTACCCCTACCTTAACAACCTGAACTGTATCCCTACCTTAACAACCTGAACTGTACCCCTACCTTAACAACCTGAGCTGTATCCCTACCTTAACAACCTGAACTGTACCCCTACCTTAACAACCTGAACTGTATCCCTACCTTAACAACCTGAGCTGTATCCCTACCTTAACAACCTGAGCTGTATCTCTACCTTAACAACCTGACCTGTATCCCTACCTTAATTAACAACCTGAGCTGTATCTCTACCTTAACAACCTGAGCTGTATCTCTACCTTAACAACCTGAGCTGTATCCCTACCTTAACAACCTGAGCTGTATCCCTACCTTAACAACCTGAACGGTATCTCTACCTTAACAACCTGAACGGTATCCCTACCTTAACAACCTGAGCTGTATCCCTACCTTAACAACCTGAGCTGTATCTCTACCTTAACAACCTGAGCTGTATCCCTACCTTAACAACCTGAACTGTATCCCTACCTTAACAACCTGAGCTGTATCCCTACCTTAACAACCTGATATGTATCCCTTGGTAGTTGATTTCAGAAAGGGTGAGCAGATATGAGTGTCTGCTGAATGACTTCTATATAAATTATAATTCAAAAACAGGTGAATTTTCCCCCACCAGCATTAGATCAAATACAAAGTTTGCTATGATCCGTTCGGATGGAAGATTGTAAGCAAAGGGGTGGTAGTGGCAATCCCATTACCTCTATAATTAAGCCAATCACGAGGAAATTACTATTCTTCAGACTCATTTAGTGTTAATTATAAGATCCCAAGAAACCTTAACACTATTATTGGACTTCCCAAAGGACACCGTATTCTCCTATATAATGGCCCTATTGGCCCTGGTCAAAGGCAGTGCACTATGAAGAGGCATAGGGTACCATTTGGTATGCAAACTACTTGATGTCACGTTTAAAAAAATATATATATATTTCACCTTTATTTAACCAGGTAGGCCAGTTGAGAACAAGTTCTTATTTACCAACTGCGACCTGGCCAAGATAAAGCATAGCAGTTCGACGGATACAACGACACAGAGTTACACATGGAGTAAAACAAACATACAGTCAATAATACAGTAGAACAATAAGTCTATAAACAATGTGTGTAAATAAGGTGAGATAAGAACCTGACGGTCCTGATGAAAACAGAGGGGAAAACACATACGTTTATGGAAAACAATCTGAAAAGTGACATTTTGATCAGTTTAACACTCGGTAGTTATTGAAAAGTATCCCTTCGGTATAGCTAAATACTGGAGGCTGAGACAGGAGGGGTCAGGAGACACTGTGGCCCCATCCGAGGACACCCCCGGACAGGGCCAAACAGGAAGGATATAACCTTCCTATCCCTTCGGGTATAGCTCTCCTTTTAAATGAATCATACAAATGTTCTTTCACTCTGTTAACTAGAGAAGCTAGCTATTGTACATGAGATCTGAGAGAACATGGCATCCTGTGATTTCCAGTATACAACACCTCTGAGAAAGAAAGAGGATTGAGAGCGAGAGACAGAGAGAGAGAGACAGAGAGAGAGAGAGACAGAGAGAGTGTGAGAGAGAGAGAGACAGAGAGAGAGAGAGAGAGAGAGAGAGGAGAGAGAGAGAGAGACAGAGAGAGAGAGAGACAGAGGGAGAGAGAGAGACAGAGAGAGAGAGACAGAGAGAGAGAGAGAGAGAGAGAGACAGAGAGAGAGAGAGAGAGAGAGAGAGAGAGAGAGAGAGAGAGAGAGAGAGAGACAGAGGGAGAGAGAGAGAGAGAGAGAGAGAGACAGAGAGAGTGTGAGAGAGAGAGAGAGAGACAGAGGGAGAGAGAGACAGAGAGAGAGAGACAGAGAGAGTGTGAGAGAGAGAGAGAGAGAGAGAGAGAGAGAGAGAGAGAGAGAGAGAGACAGAGAGAGAGAGACAGAGAGAGTGTGAGAGAGAGAGAGAGAGACAGAGAGAGAGAAAAAGGGGAAAGAAAGACCTTCTCAGCTGTTTTAATGAAGTCATCTAAGAAGGTTTTATAAAATTCTGCTTGTTGAGAGTGAACACTGCACAGTTGGATTGCAGACAGCTTATTCTCCTGTGCTAATTTTCTCTCTCTGTGTCTTTTTTTGTCTCTCCCCTCATTTCTCTGTTTCCCCACAAACATCTCTATCGACAGGGGAATGTGAGAGAAAGAGACAGACACATGGTTTTGCTGCGCCCAGAGCATCAATAATTGCCTTGCGCATTCAAAAGAAATGTTAAAAGGAATTAGATGAAAAATCACTCCAATAACCATATTGTTAAGTTTGTGAGGAGTCTACAGGACTATAGGACTTCATTTGCCAGACTTCACACAGTTGGCGTAAGTAAAACGTAATTTCACATAACTGTGAGCATTAATAGGTTGCCTAGCATGAAGGTTGGAATGTGCATGTCACAGGAGTAGGTTCTGTTGTCATGGACAACACAGTCCTCGCCATCCGTCTCTCTATCTCTCCATCTCTGTGATCTGTCTCTCTATCTCCCTGTCTCTGTGATCTGTCTCTCTATCTCCCTGTCTCTGTGATCTGTCTCTCTATCTCCCTGTCTCTGTGATCTGTCTCTCTATCTCCCTGTCTCTGTGATCTGTCTCTCTATCTCCCTGTCTCTGTGATCTGTCTCTCTATCTCCCTGTCTCTGTGATCTGTCTCTCTATCTCCCTGTCTCTGTGATCTGTCTCTCTATCTCCCTGTCTCTGTGATCTGTCTCTCTATCTCCCTGTCTCTGTGATCTGTCTCTCTATCTCCCTGTCTCTGTGATCTGTCTCTCTATCTCCCTGTCTCTGTGATCTGTCTCTCTATCTCTGTGATCTGTCTCTCTATCTCTGTGATCTGTCTCTCTATCTCTGTGATCTGTCTCTCTATCTCTGTGATCTGCCTCTCTATCTCTGTGATCTGTCTCTCTATCTCTGTGATCTGTCTCTCTATCTCTGTGATCTGTCTCTCTATCTCTGTGATCTGTCTCTCTATCTCTGTGATCTGTCTCTCTATCTCTGTGATCTGTCTCTCTATCTCTGTGATCTGTCTCTCTATCTCTGTGATCTGTCTCTCTATCTCTGTGATCTGTCTCTCTATCTCTGTGATCTGTCTCTCTATCTCTGTGATCTGTCTCTCTATCTCTGTGATCTGTCTCTCTCACTTCATGTACTTGTTTTTGTCTCTTTTCTTCCTTTTTACAAGTTTGCCTTTGTCTTTCCCACCTCTCTTTTCGACCCCTCCCTTCTTCTCTCATTTCTATCCTCTTTTTCCTCCTACCTGTCTCCCTGTCTCCTTGTCTCCCTGTCTCCCTGTCTCCCTGTCTCTCTGGGTACCTGTCTCCCTGTCTCCTTGTCTCCCTGCCTCTCTGTCTCCCTGGGTACCTGTCTCTCTGTCATTCTGTGTACCTGTCCCCCTGTCTCTCTGTCTCTCTGTGTACCTGTCTCCCTGTCTCTCTGTGTACCTGTCTCCCTGTCTCTCTGGGTACCTGTCTCCCTGTCTCTCTGTCTCTCTGTCTCTCTGTCTCTCTGTCTCCCTGCCTCTCTGTCTCTCTGTGTACCTGTCTCCCTGTCTCCCTGCCTCTCTGTCTCTCTGGGTACCTGTCTCTCTGTCTCTCTGTGTACCTGTCTCCCTGTCTCTCTGTCTCTCTGTCTCTCTGTCTCTCTGTCTCTCTGTCTCTCTGGGTACCTGTCTCCCTGTCTCTCTGTCTCTCTGTCTCTCTGTCTCTCTGGGTACCTGTCTCCCTGCCTCTCTGTCTCTCTGTCTCTCTGTCTCTCTGGGTACCTGTCTCCCTGCCTCCCTGTCTCCCTGTCTCTCTGTCTCTCTGGGTACCTGTCTCCCTGCCTCCCTGTCTCCCTGTCTCTCTGTCTCTCTGGGTACCTGTCTCTCTGTGTCTCTGTGTACCTGTCTCTCTGTCTCTCTGTGCACCTGTCTCCCTGTCTTCCAGTGTTCCTGTCTCTTCTCGTCTCAGTATTGATTCCATCGAGCGCGGCAGGCCGATGGCAGGGAATTGTTTGCCATGAGATAATTGTCCCATCATTGGCACCGTGATGAGTGCTTGACTCAACCAATTATTTATTTATTAACGACTGTGAGGAGCAGGAGGTGACAGAGAGAGGGGGAAAGACGAAGATGAAGATTGAATGAGGGAACAGAAGGGATGGAGAGAGATGGTCATTCAGAAAGAGCAAGAGAAAGAGAGAGAACATGATAGAAAAGAGAGAAAGAAAATAGTGAGAGAGAGAGGGAGAGAGAGGGAGAGAGAAAGGGAGATGAGAGAGAGAGAGAGAAGAGAGAGAGAGAGAGAGAGAGAGAGAGAGAGAGAGAGAGAGAGAGAGAGAGAGAGAGAGAGAGAGAGAGAGAGAGAGAGAGAGAGAGAGATGAGAGAGAGATGAGAGAGAGAGAGAGAGAGAGAGAGAGAGAGAGAGAGAGAGAGAGAGAGAGAGAGAGAGGAGAGGGAGAGAGAGAGAGAGAGAGAGAGAGAGAGAGAGAGAGAGAGAGAGAGAGAGAGAGAGAGAGAGAGAGGGAGAGACAGAGAGCGAGAGAGAGGGAGAGAGAGAGAGAGAGAAAGAGAGAGAGGGAGAGAGAGAGAGAGAGGAGAGGGAGAGACAGAGAGCGAGAGAGAGGAGAGAGAGAGAGAGAGAGAGAGAGAGAGAGAGAGAGAGAGAGAGAGAGAGAGAGAGAGAGAGAAACGGAGATGAGAGAGAGAGTGTTTAAACAAATATAAAATGAGACATATAGATTATATGGAGGGCATTTTGGATGAAAGAGTTGGGTTCAGAACACATATGTACAAAAATGTGTTTTTGTTTGTGACATGAGATTCCAACTCCTCCAGTTGAAGGACTCCTCCAACTCCTCCAGGTTTCCTCTGCCAACACTTTCATCACAAAACTAATGGGAAATATCCTCTCACCAGCTAAATCTGTGTCATAACAGGACTGTTCGAGTGTTGACAGAAATAAAGCTTTCATTTTAAACAAAAAAAAAAAAAAAATGGTTAAAACAATAATGGAAATGATTATCAAGATAATATCTGAATTAAATGCCTGAGCACCTTTTCTAGCACACTTCTCCATCTCAATTAAGTCATTTTCTTCAGATAGTAAACAGCGGATTTGAGATGGAAAATTTTTAAAAAAACAACACAGAAACCATAACTCAGCACCGAGTAAACTCTCACCTAAATGAACATGAACTTTCTCTCCATTATCTGTTAAATCGTTCCCTCTCTCACATTTGCTTGTTATTGTTATGGTTGTTGCTAAATGTAGCAAACATTAGCGCTAAGGTGTGAATCCTGAAAGTGCCAAACGTGTTGCCTTCAAGCAGTTTAGCTGAAGGTGTTTTTTTTTAACTCTCTCCACAACAAAATGTCCAAATGCTCTTTTTGGTTTTTCCAGCTAGCGCCCACCACCGTCAAACACTAGCTTTTACTGTCAAACCCAATCTGTTTTCACCTCAAATGCCTTCGCAGAGTGGATAGGTGTTTACCCCGAATTACACATTTACCTCATCATCACAAGGGTATCTAGAGCATACTAACAGAGGCTCAACCCACTCACACTGCTCTGCACTCAACCATGCTAACATTGGTTAAGTAAAATTAACCAATTTAAGGGTTTCTGCATGAATCACAGGGTTCAAAGTAGGGAAGTCAAACTTTCAGGCTGCTGCACCGTCACTACGGAGGCTGTAGTCTAGTCAAACGTCCTGCTGCACCGACACTACGGAGGCTGTAGTCTAGTCAAACGTCCTGCTGCACCGACACTACGGAGGCTGTAGTCTAGACAAACGTCCTGCTGCACCGACACTACGGAGGCTGTAGTCTAGTCAAATGCTGCACCGACACTACGGAGGCTGTAGTCTAGTCAAACGTCCTGCTGCACCGACACTACGGAGGCTGTAGTCTAGTCAAACGTTCAGGCTGCTGCACCGACACTACGGAGGCTGTAGTCTAGTCAAACGTCCTGCTGCACCGTCACTACGGAGGCTGTAGTCTAGTCAAACGTCCTGCTGCACCGTCACTACGGAGGCTGTAGTCTAGTCAAACGTCCTGCTGCATCGTCACTACGGAGGCTGTAGTCTAGTCAAACATCCTGCTGCACCGACACTACGGAGGCTGTAGTCTAGTCAAACGTTCAGGCTGCTGCACCGACACTACGGAGGCTGTAGTCTAGTCAAACGTCCTGCTGCACCGACACTACGGAGGCTGTAGTCTAGTCAAACGTCCTGCTGCACCGACACTACGGAGGCTGTAGTCTAGTCAAACGTCCTGCTGCACCGACACTACGGAGGCTGTAGTCTAGTCAAACGTCCTGCTGCACCGACACTACGGAGGCTGTTGTCTAGTCAAACGTCCTGCTGCACCGACACTATGGAGGCTGTAGTCTAGTCAAACGTCCTGCTGCACCGAAACTACGGAGGCTGTAGTCTAGTCAAACGTCCTGCTGCACCGACACTACGGAGGCTGTAGTCTAGTCAAACGTCCTGCTGCACCGACACTACGGAGGCTGTAGTCTAGTCAAACGTCCTGCTGCACCGTCACTACGGAGGCTGTAGTCTAGTCAAACGTCCTGCTGCACCGACACTACGGAGGCTGTAGTCTAGTCAAACGTCCTGCTGCACCGTCACTACGGAGGCTGTAGTCTAGTCAAACGTCCTGCTGCACCGTCACTACGGAGGCTGTAGTCTAGTCAAACGTCCTGCTGCACCGTCACTACGGAGGCTGTAGTCTAGTCAAACATCCTGCTGCACCGACACTACGGAGGCTGTAGTCTAGTCAAACGTTCAGGCTGCTGCACCGACACTACGGAGTCTGTAGTCTAGTCAAACGTCCTGCTGCACCGACACTACGGAGGCTGTAGTCTAGTCAAACGTCCTCCTGCACCGACACTACGGAGGCTGTAGTCTAGTCAAACGTTCAGGCTGCTGCACCGACACTACGGAGTCTGTAGTCTAGTCAAACGTCCTGCTGCACCGACACTACGGAGGCTGTAGTCTAGTCAAACGTCCTGCTGCACCGACACTACGGAGGCTGTAGTCTAGTCAAACGTCCTGCTGCACCGTCACTACGGAGGCTGTAGTCTAGTCAAACGTCCTGCTGCACCGACACTACGGAGGCTGTAGTCTAGTCAAACGTCCTGCTGCACCGACACTACGGAGACTGTAGTCTAGTCAAACGTCCTGCTGCACCGACACTACGGAGGCTGTAGTCTAGTCAAACGTCCTGCTGCACCGTCACTACGGAGGCTGTAGTCTAGTCAAACGTCCTGCTGCACCGACACTACGGAGACTGTAGTCTAGTCAAACGTCCTGCTGCACCGACACTACGGAGGCTGTAGTCTAGTCAAACTTCCTTCTGCACCGACACTACGGAGGCTGTAGTCTAGTCAAACGTCCTGCTGCACCGACACTACGGAGGCTGTAGTCTAGTCAAACGTCCTGCTGCACCGACACTACGGAGACTGTAGTCTAGTCAAACGTCCTGCTGCACCGACACTACGGAGGCTGTAGTCTAGTCAAACGTCCTGCTACACTGACACTACGGAGGCTGTAGTCTAGTCAAACGTCCTGCTGCACCGACACTACGGAGGCTGTAGTCTAGTCAAACGTCCTGCTGCACCGACACTACGGAGGCTGTAGTCTAGTCAAACGTCCTGCTGCACCGACACTACAGAGGCTGTAGTCTAGTCGAACGTCCTGCTGCACCGACACTACGGAGGCTGTAGTCTAGTCAAACGTCCTGCTGCACCGTCACTACGGTGGCTGTAGTCTAGTCAAACGTCCTGCTGCACCGACACTACGGAGACTGTAGTCTAGTCAAACGTCCTGCTGCACCGTCACTACGGAGGCTGTAGTCTAGTCGAACGTCCTGCTGCACCGACACTACGGAGGCTGTAGTCTAGTCAAACGTCCTGCTGCACCGTAACTACGGTGGCTGTAGTCTAGTCAAACGTCCTGCTGCACCGACACTACGGAGGCTGTAGTCTAGTCAAACGTCCTGCTGCACCGACACTACGGAGACTGTAGTCTAGTCAAACGTCCTGCTGCACCGTCACTACGGAGGCTGTAGTCTAGTCAAATGTCCTGCTGCACCGACACTACGGAGGCTGTAGTCTAGTCGAACGTCCTGCTGCACCGTCACTACGGAGGCTGTAGTCTAGTCAAACGTCCTGCTGCACCGACACTACGGAGGCTGTAGTCTAGTCGAATGTCCTGCTGCACCGACACTACGGAGACTGTAGTCTAGTCAAACGTCCTGCTGCACCGACACTACGGAGGCTGTAGTCTAGTCAAACGTCCTGCTGCACCGTCACTACGGAGGCTGTAGTCTAGTCAAACGTCCTGCTGCACCGACACTACGGAGACTGTAGTCTAGTCAAACGTCCTGCTGCACCGTCACTACGGAGGCTGTAGTCTAGTCAAATGTCCTGCTGCACCGTCACTACGGAGGCTGTAGTCTAGTCAAACGTCCTGCTGCACCGACACTACGGAGGCTGTAGTCTAGTCAAACGTCCTGCTGCACCGACACTACGGAGGCTGTAGTCTAGTCAAACGTCCTGCTGCACCGACACTACGGAGACTGTAGTCTAGTCAAACGTCCTGCTGCACCGACACTACGGAGGCTGTAGTCTAGTCAAACTTCCTTCTGCACCGACACTACGGAGGCTGTAGTCTAGTCAAACGTTCTGCTGCACCGACACTATGGAGGCTGTAGTCTAGTCAAACGTCCTGCTGCACCGTCACTACGGAGGCTGTAGTCTAGTCAAACGTCCTGCTGCACCGACACTACGGAGGTTGTAGTCTAGTCAAACGTCCTGCTGCACCGTCACTACGGAGGCTGTAGTCTAGTCAAACGTCCTGCTGCACCGACACTACGGAGGCTGTAGTCTAGTCAAACGTCCTGCTGCACCGACACTACGGAGGCTGTAGTCTAGTCAAACGTCCTGCTGCACCGACACTACGGAGGCTGTAGTCTAGTCAAACGTCCTGCTGCACCGTCACTACGGAGGCTGTAGTCTAGTCAAACGTCCTGCTGCACCGTCACTACGGAGGCTGTAGTCTAGTCAAACGTCCTGCTGCACCGTCACTACGGAGGCTGTAGTCTAGTCAAACGTTCAGGCTGCTGCACCGACACTACGGAGTCTGTAGTCTAGTCAAACGTCCTGCTGCACCGACACTACGGAGGCTGTAGTCTAGTCAAACGTCCTGCTGCACCGACACTACGGAGGCTGTAGTCTAGTCAAACGTCCTGCTGCACCGTCACTACGGAGGCTGTAGTCTAGTCAAACATCCTGCTGCACCGACACTACGGAGGCTGTAGTCTAGTCAAACGTTCAGGCTGCTGCACCGACACTACGGAGTCTGTAGTCTAGTCAAACGTCCTGCTGCACCGACACTACGGAGGCTGTAGTCTAGTCAAACGTTCAGGCTGCTGCACCGTCACTACGGAGGCTGTAGTCTAGTCAAACGTCCTGCTGCACCGACACTACGGAGGCTGTAGTCTAGTCAAACGTCCTGCTGCACCGACACTACGGAGACTGTAGTCTAGTCAAACATCCTGCTGCACCGACACTACGGAGGCTGTAGTCTAGTCAAACGTCCTGCTGCACCGTCACTACGGAGGCTGTAGTCTAGTCAAACGTCCTGCTGCACCGACACTACGGAGACTGTAGTCTAGTCAAACGTCCTGCTGCACCGACACTACGGAGGCTGTAGTCTAGTCAAACTTCCTTCTGCACCGACACTACGGAGGCTGTAGTCTAGTCAAACGTCCTGCTGCACCGACACTACGGAGGCTGTAGTATAGTCAAACGTCCTGCTGCACCGACACTACGGAGACTGTAGTCTAGTCAAACGTCCTGCTGCACCGACACTACGGAGGCTGTAGTCTAGTCAAACGTCCTGCTGCACCGACACTACGGAGGCTGTAGTCTAGTCAAACGTCCTGCTGCACCGACACTACGGAGGCTGTAGTCTAGTCGAACGTCCTGCTGCACCGACACTACGGAGACTGTAGTCTAGTCAAACGTCCTGCTGCACCGTCACTACGGAGGCTGTAGTCTAGTCAAACGTCCTGCTGCACCGTCACTACAGAGGCTGTAGTCTAGTCAAACGTCCTGCTGCACCGACACTACGGAGGCTGTAGTCTAGTCAAACGTCCTGCTGCACCGACACTACGGAGACTGTAGTCTAGTCAAACGTCCTGCTGCACCGTCACTACGGAGGCTGTAGTCTAGTCAAATGTCCTGCTGCACCGACACTACGGAGGCTGTAGTCTAGTCAAACGTCCTGCTGCACCGTCACTACGGAGGCTGTAGTCTAGTCAAACGTCCTGCTGCACCGACACTACGGAGGCTGTAGTCTAGTCAAATGTCCTGCTGCACCGACACTACGGAGACTGTAGTCTAGTCAAACGTCCTGCTGCACCGACAATACGGAGGCTGTAGTCTAGTCAAACGTCCTGCTGCACCGTCACTACGGAGGCTGTAGTCTAGTCAAACGTCCTGCTGCACCGACACTACGGAGGCTGTAGTCTAGTCAAACGTCCTGCTGCACCGACACTACGGAGGCTGTAGTCTAGTCAAACGTCCTGCTACACCGACACTACGGAGGCTGTAGTCTAGTCAAACGTCCTACTGCACCGTCACTACGGAGGCTGTAGTCTAGTCAAACGTCCTGCTGCACCGTCACTACGGAGGCTGTAGTCTAGTCAAACATCCTGCTGCACCGACACTACGGAGGCTGTAGTCTAGTCAAACGTTCAGGCTGCTGCACAGGCACTACGGAGTCTGTAGTCTAGTCAAACGTCCTGCTGCACCGACACTACGGAGGCTGTAGTCTAGTCAAACATCCTGCTGCACCGACACTACGGAGGCTGTAGTCTAGTCAAACGTCCTGCTGCACCGACACTACGGAGGCTGTAGTCTAGTCAAACGTCCTGCTGCACCGACACTACGGAGGCTGTAGTCTAGTCAAACGTCCTGCTGCACCGACACTACGGAGGCTGTAGTCTAGTCAAACGTCCTGCTGCACCGTCACTACGGAGGCTGTAGTCTAGTCAAACGTCCTGCTGCACCGACACTACGGAGGCTGTAGTCTAGTCAAACGTCCTGCTGCACCGTCACTACGGAGGCTGTAGTCTAGTCAAACGTCCTGCTGCACCGACACTACGGAGGCTGTAGTCTAGTCAAACGTCCTGCTGCACCGACACTACGGAGGCTGTAGTCTAGTCAAACGTCCTGCTGCACCGACACTACGGAGGCTGTAGTCTAGTCAAACGTCCTGCTGCACCGTCACTACGGAGGCTGTAGTCTAGTCAAACGTCCTGCTGCACCGTCACTACGGAGGCTGTAGTCTAGTCAAACGTCCTGCTGCACCGTCACTACGGAGGCTGTAGTCTAGTCAAACATCCTGCTGCACCGACACTACGGAGGCTGTAGTCTACTCAAACGTTCAGGCTGCTGCACAGACACTACGGAGTCTGTAGTCTAGTCAAACGTCCTGCTGCACCGACACTACGGAGGCTGTAGTCTAGTCAAACGTCCTGCTGCACCGACACTACGGAGGCTGTAGTCTAGTCAAACGTCCTGCTGCACCGACACTACGGAGGCTGTAGTCTAGTCAAACGTCCTGCTGCACCGACACTACGGAGGCTGTAGTCTAGTCAAACGTCCTGCTGCACCGACACTACGGAGGCTGTAGTCTAGTCAAACGTCCTGCTGCACCGACACTACGGAGGCTGTAGTCTAGTCAAACGTCCTGCTGCACCGACACTACGGAGGCTGTAGTCTAGTCAAACGTTCAGGCTGCTGCACCGTCACTACGGAGGCTGTAGTCTAGTCAAACGTCCTGCTGCACCGTCACTACGGAGGCTGTAGTCTAGTCAAACGTCCTGCTGCACCGACACTACGGAGACTGTAGTCTAGTCAAACATCCTGCTGCACCGACACTACGGAGGCTGTAGTCTAGTCAAACGTCCTGCTGCACCGTCACTACGGAGGCTGTAGTCTAGTCAAACGTCCTGCTGCACCGACACTACGGAGACTGTAGTCTAGTCAAACGTCCTGCTGCACCGACACTACGGAGGCTGTAGTCTAGTCAAACTTCCTTCTGCACCGACACTACGGAGGCTGTAGTCTAGTCAAACGTCCTGCTGCACCGACACTACGGAGGCTGTAGTATAGTCAAACGTCCTGCTGCACCGACACTACGGAGACTGTAGTCTAGTCAAACGTCCTGCTGCACCGACACTACGGAGGCTGTAGTCTAGTCAAACGTCCTGCTGCACCGACACTACGGAGGCTGTAGTCTAGTCAAACGTCCTGCTGCACCGACACTACGGAGGCTGTAGTCTAGTCGAACGTCCTGCTGCACCGACACTACGGAGACTGTAGTCTAGTCAAACGTCCTGCTGCACCGTCACTACGGAGGCTGTAGTCTAGTCAAACGTCCTGCTGCACCGTCACTACAGAGGCTGTAGTCTAGTCAAACGTCCTGCTGCACCGACACTACGGAGGCTGTAGTCTAGTCAAACGTCCTGCTGCACCGACACTACGGAGACTGTAGTCTAGTCAAACGTCCTGCTGCACCGTCACTACGGAGGCTGTAGTCTAGTCAAATGTCCTGCTGCACCGACACTACGGAGGCTGTAGTCTAGTCAAACGTCCTGCTGCACCGTCACTACGGAGGCTGTAGTCTAGTCAAACGTCCTGCTGCACCGACACTACGGAGGCTGTAGTCTAGTCGAATGTCCTGCTGCACCGACACTACGGAGACTGTAGTCTAGTCAAACGTCCTGCTGCACCGACACTACGGAGGCTGTAGTCTAGTCAAACGTCCTGCTGCACCGTCACTACGGAGGCTGTAGTCTAGTCAAACGTCCTGCTGCACCGACACTACGGAGGCTGTAGTCTAGTCAAACGTCCTGCTGCACCGACACTACGGAGGCTGTAGTCTAGTCAAACGTCCTGCTACACCGACACTACGGAGGCTGTAGTCTAGTCAAACGTCCTACTGCACCGTCACTACGGAGGCTGTAGTCTAGTCAAACGTCCTGCTGCACCGTCACTACGGAGGCTGTAGTCTAGTCAAACATCCTGCTGCACCGACACTACGGAGGCTGTAGTCTAGTCAAACGTTCAGGCTGCTGCACCGACACTACGGAGTCTGTAGTCTAGTCAAACGTCCTGCTGCACCGACACTACGGAGGCTGTAGTCTAGTCAAACATCCTGCTGCACCGACACTACGGAGGCTGTAGTCTAGTCAAACGTCCTGCTGCACCGACACTACGGAGGCTGTAGTCTAGTCAAACGTCCTGCTGCACCGACACTACGGAGGCTGTAGTCTAGTCAAACGTCCTGCTGCACCGACACTACGGAGGCTGTAGTCTAGTCAAACGTCCTGCTGCACCGTCACTACGGAGGCTGTAGTCTAGTCAAACGTCCTGCTGCACCGACACTACGGAGGTTGTAGTCTAGTCAAACATCCTGCTGCACCGTCACTACGGAGGCTGTAGTCTAGTCAAACGTCCTGCTGCACCGACACTACGGAGGCTGTAGTCTAGTCAAACGTCCTGCTGCACCGACACTACGGAGGCTGTAGTCTAGTCAAACGTCCTGCTGCACCGACACTACGGAGGCTGTAGTCTAGTCAAACGTCCTGCTGCACCGTCACTACGGAGGCTGTAGTCTAGTCCAAACGTCCTGCTGCACCGTCACTACGGAGGCTGTAGTCTAGTCAAACGTCCTGCTGCACCGTCACTACGGAGGCTGTAGTCTAGTCAAACATCCTGCTGCACCGACACTACGGAGGCTGTAGTCTACTCAAACGTTCAGGCTGCTGCACCGACACTACGGAGTCTGTAGTCTAGTCAAACGTCCTGCTGCACCGACACTACGGAGGCTGTAGTCTAGTCAAACGTCCTGCTGCACCGACACTACGGAGGCTGTAGTCTAGTCAAACGTCCTGCTGCACCGACACTACGGAGGCTGTAGTCTAGTCAAACGTCCTGCTGCACCGACACTACGGAGGCTGTTGTCTAGTCAAACGTCCTGCTGCACCGACACTACGGAGGCTGTAGTCTAGTCAAACGTCCTGCTGCACCGACACTACGGAGTCTGTAGTCTAGTCAAACGTCCTGCTGCACCGACACTACGGAGGCTGTAGTCTAGTCAAACGTCCTGCTGCACCGACACTACGGAGGCTGTTGTCTAGTCAAACGTCCTGCTGCACCGACACTACGGAGGCTGTAGTCTAGTCAAACGTTCAGGCTGCTGCACGTTATATATATAAATATCTGGTCACTACGGAGGCTGTAGTCTAGTCAAACGTCCTGCTGCACCGTCACTACGGAGGCTGTAGTCTAGTCGAACGTCCTGCTGCACCGACACTACGGAGGCTGTAGTCTAGTCAAACGTTCAGGCTGCTGCACCGACACTACGGAGTCTGTAGTCTAGTCAAACGTCCTGCTGCACCGACACTACGGAGGCTGTAGTCTAGTCAAACGTCCTGCTGCACCGACACTACGGAGGCTGTAGTCTAGTCAAACGTCCTGCTGCACCGACACTACGGAGGCTGTAGTCTAGTCAAACGTCCTGCTGCACCGTCACTACGGAGGCTGTAGTCTAGTCCAAACGTCCTGCTGCACCGTCACTACGGAGGCTGTAGTCTAGTCAAACGTCCTGCTGCACCGACACTACGGAGGCTGTAGTCTAGTCAAACGTCCTGCTGCACCGACAATTCGGAGGCTGTAGTCTAGTCAAACGTCCTGCTGCACCGACACTACGGAGGCTGTAGTCTAGTCAAACGTCCTGCTGCACCGTCACTACGGAGGCTGTAGTCTAGTCAAACGTCCTGCTGCACCGACACTACGGAGGTTGTAGTCTAGTCAAACGTCCTGCTGCACCGTCACTACGGAGGCTGTAGTCTAGTCAAACGTCCTGCTGCACCGACACTACGGAGGCTGTAGTCTAGTCAAACGTCCTGCTGCACCGACACTACGGAGGCTGTAGTCTAGTCAAACGTCCTGCTGCACCGACACTACGGAGGCTGTAGTCTAGTCAAACGTCCTGCTGCACCGTCACTACGGAGGCTGTAGTCTAGTCAAACGTCCTGCTGCACCGTCACTACGGAGGCTGTAGTCTAGTCAAACATCCTGCTGCACCGACACTACGGAGGCTGTAGTCTAGTCAAACGTCCTGCTGCACCGACACTACGGAGGCTGTAGTCTAGTCAAACGTCCTGCTGCACCGACACTACGGAGGCTGTAGTCTAGTCAAACGTCCTGCTGCACCGACACTACGGAGGCTGTTGTCAAGTCAAACGTCCTGCTGCACCGACACTACGGAGGCTGTAGTCTAGTCAAACGTCCTGCTGCACCGACACTACGGAGGCTGTAGTCTAGTCAAACGTCCTGCTGCACCGTCACTACGGAGGCTGTAGTCTAGTCAAACGTCCTGCTGCACCGTCACTACGGAGGCTGTAGTCTAGTCAAACGTCCCGCTGCACCGTCACTACGGAGGCTGTAGTCTAGTCAAACGTCCTGCTGCACCGTCACTACGGAGGCTGTAGTCTAGTCAAACATCCTGCTGCACCGTCACTATGGAGGCTGTAGTCTAGTCAAACATCCTGCTGCACCGACACTACGGAGGCTGTAGTCTAGTCAAACGTTCAGGCTGCTGCACCGACACTACGGAGTCTGTAGTCTAGTCAAACGTCCTGCTGCACCGACACTACGGAGGCTGTAGTCTAGTCAAACGTCCTCCTGCACCGACACTACGGAGGCTGTAGTCTAGTCAAACGTCCTGCTGCACCGACACTACGGAGGCTGTAGTCTAGTCAAACGTCCTGCTGCACCGTCACTACGGAGGCTGTAGTCTAGTCAAACGTCCTGCTGCACCGACACTACGGAGGCTGTAGTCTAGTCAAACGTCCTGCTGCACCGACACTACGGAGGCTGTAGTCTAGTCAAACGTCCTGCTGCACCGTCACTACGGAGGCTGTAGTCTAGTCAAATGTCCTGCTGCACCGTCACTACGGAGGCTGTAGTCTAGTCAAATGTCCTGCTGCACCGTCACTACGGAGGCAGTAGTCTAGTCAAACGTCCTGCTGCACCGACACTACGGAGGCTGTAGTCTAGTCAAACGTCCTGCTGCACCGACACTACGGAGGCTGTAGTCTAGTCAAACGTCCTGCTGCACCGACACTACGGAGGCTGTAGTCTAGTCAAACGTCCTGCTGCACCGACACTACGGAGACTGTAGTCTAGTCAAACGTCCTGCTGCACCGACACTACGGAGGCTGTAGTCTAGTCAAACGTCCTGCTGCACCGACACTACGGAGACTGTAGTCTAGTCAAACGTTCAGGCTGCTGCACCGTTATATATATAAATATCTGGTTAAATAAAGGGTTAGTGTTATATATATAAATACCTGGTTAAATAAAAGGTTAGGGTTATATATATAAATACCTGGTTAAATAAAGGGTTAGGGTTATATATATAAATACCTGGTTAAATAAAGGGTTATATATATAAATACCTGGTTAAATAAAGGGTTATATATATAAATACCTGGTTAAATAAAGGGTTATATATATAAATAACTGGTTAAATAAAGGGTTAGGTTTATATATATAAATACCTGGTTAAATAAAGGGTTAGGGTTATATATATAAATACCTGTTTAAATGAAGGGTTAGTGTTATATATATAAATACCTGGTTAAATAAAGGGTTATATATATAAATACCTGGTTAAATAAAGGGTTATATATATAAATACCTGGTTAAATAAAGGGTCATATATATAAATACCTGGTTAAATAAAGGGTTAGAGTTATATATATATAAATACCTGGTTAAATAAAGGGTTAGGGTTATATATATAAATACCTGGTTAAATAAAGGGTAAGTGTTATATATATAAATACCTTGTTAAATAAAGGGTTATATATATAAATACCTGGTTAAATAAAGGGTTAGGGTTATATATATATAAATACCTGGTTAAATAAAGGGTTATATATATAAATACCTGGTTAAATAAAGGGTTATATATATAAATACCTGGTTAAATAAAGGGTTATATATATAAATACCTGGTTAAATAAAGGGTTATATATATAAATACCTGGTTAAATAAAGGGTTAGGGTTATATATATAAATACCTGGTTAAATAAAGGGTTAGTGTTATATATATAAATACCTGGTTAAATAAAGGGCTATATATATAAATACCTGGTTAAATAAAGGGTTATATATATAAATACCTGGTTAAATAAAGGGTTAGTGTTATATAAATACCTGGTTAAATAAAGGGTTATATATATAAATACCTGGTTAAATAAAGGGTTATATATATAAATACCTGGTTACATACAGGGTTGTATATATAAATACCTGGTTAAATAAAGGGTTATATATATAAATACCTGGTTAAATAAAGGGTTAGGGTTATATATATAAATACCTGGTTAAATAAAGGGTAAGTGTTATATATATAAATACCTTGTTAAATAAAGGGTTATATATATAAATACCTGGTTAAATAAAGGGTTAGGGTTATATATATATAAATACCTGGTTAAATAAAGGGTTATATATATAAATACCTGGTTAAATAAAGGGTTATATATATAAATACCTGGTTAAATAAAGGGTTATATATATAAATACCTGGTTAAATAAAGGGTTATATATATAAATACCTGGTTAAATAAAGGGTTAGGGTTATATATATAAATACCTGGTTAAATAAAGGGTTAGTGTTATATATATAAATACCTGGTTAAATAAAGGGCTATATATATAAATACCTGGTTAAATAAAGGGTTATATATATAAATACCTGGTTAAATAAAGGGTTAGTGTTATATATATAAATACCTGGTTAAATAAAGGGTTATATATATAAATACCTGGTTAAATAAAGGGTTATATATATAAATACCTGGTTACATACAGGGTTGTATATATAAATACCTGGTTAAATAAAGGGTTATATATATAAATACCTGGTTAAATAAAGGGTTATATATATAAATACCTGGTTAAATAAAGGGTTATATGTATAAATACCTGGTTTAATAAAGGGTTATATATATAAATACCTGGTTAAATAAAGGGTTAGTGTTATATATATAAATACCTGGTTAAATAAAGGGTTATATATATAAATACCTGGTTAAATAAAGGGTTATATGTATAAATACCTGGTTACATAAAGGGTTATATATATAAATACCTGGTTAAATAAAGGGTTATATATATAAATACCTGGTTAAATAAAGGGTTATATATATAAATACCTTGTTAAATAAAGGGTTAGTGTTATATATATAAATACCTGGTTAAATAAAGGGTTAGGGTTATATATATAAATACCTGTTTAAATAAAGGGTTATATATATAAATACCTGGTTAAATAAAGGGTTATATATAAATACCTGGTTAAATAAAGGTTTATATATATAACTACCTGGTTAAATAAAGGGTTATATATATAAATACCTGGTTAAATAAAGGGTTATATATATAAATACCTGGTTAAATAAAGGGTTATATAGGTGAAATAAATATAAATACCTGGTTAAATAGAAAACATGAAAGGGTTATGGGGCACTCAATGACACACACACACACACACACACACACAGATAGTGTTCTAAATGTTCTGAACCTGGTTAAATGTTCTGAAAAGGGTTATATATATAAATACCTGGTTAAATAAAGGGTTCTGAATATAGTGTTATAAATAGTGTTCTGAATGGATAGTGTTCTGAATGGATAGTGTTCTGAATGGAGAGTGTTCTGATTGGTGAGTGTTCTGAATGGAGAGTGTTCTGAATGGATAGTGTTCTGAATGGAGAGTGTTCTGAATGGATAGTGTTCTGAATGGAAAGTGTTTATGTTCTGAATAGTGTTCTGAATATAAATGGGACCTGTGTTCTGAAAATGTTCTGAAAAGTGTTCTGAAATAAATAAATACTGAAAAGTGTTCTGAATGGAAAAGTGTTCAATGGAGAGTGGAAGTGTTCTGATGAGTGTTCTGAATGGATAGTGTTCTGAATGGAAGTGTTCTGAATGGAGAGTGTTCTGAAAAGTGTTCTGAATGAGTGTTCTGAATGGAGAGTGTTCATGTTCTGAATGATAGTGTTCTGAATGGAGAGTGTTCTGTTGTTCTGAAGGATGTACAGACAATGAGGACACTGGATCTATTAGTTCTGAACATATACACACACACATCACTCATGTCAATGAATGGAGAGTGTTCTGAATGGAGAGTGTTCAGTGTTCATGGATAGTGTTCTGATTGGAATGGAGAGTGTTCTGAATGGAGAGTGTTCTGAATGGAGAGTGTTCTGAATGGATGAGTGTTCTGAATGGAAGTGTTCTGATTGTTCTGAATGAGTGTTCTGAATGGAGAGTGTTCTGAATGGAGAGTGTTCTGAATGGAGAGTGTTCTGAATGGAGAGTGTTCTGAAAGTGTTCTGAATGGAGAGTGTTCTGAATGGAGAGTGTTCTGAATAGTGTTCTGAATGGATAGTGTTCTGAATGGAGAGTGTTCTGAATGGAGAGTGTTCTGAATGGATGAGTGTTCTGAATGGAGAGTGTTCTGAATGGATAGTGTTCTGAATGGAATGTTCTGAATAGTGTTCTGAATGGATAGTGTTCTGAATGGAGAGTGTTCTGAATGGAGAGTGTTCTGAATGGAGTGTTCTGAATGGAGAGTGTTCTGAATGGAGAGTGTTCTGAATGGATGAGTGTTCTGAATGGAGAGTGTTCTGAATGGT
>NC_068439.1:4543026-4593026 GCF_023373465.1 Oncorhynchus keta | reverse complement strand
GGTCTCCTGAAAACATCAGGGGCTTAGAGCCGTGGAGGTCAGAGGTTCAACCTCTCTACAGATCTGACTGGGGGTCTCCTGAAAACATCAGGGGCTTAGAGCCGTGGAGGTCAGAGGTTCAACCTCTCTACAGATCTGACTGGGGGTCTCCTGAAAACATCAGGGGCTTAGAGCCGTGGAGGTCAGAGGTTCAACCTCTCTACAGATCTGACTGGGGTCTCCTGAAAACATCAGGGGCTTAGAGCCGTGGAGGTCAGAGGTTCAACCTCTCTACAGATCTGACTGGGGGTCTCCTGAAAACATCAGGGGCTTAGAGCCGTGGAGGTCAGAGGTTCAACCTCTCTACAGATCTGACTGGGGGTCTCCTGAAAACATCAGGGGCTTAGAGCCGTGGAGGTCAGAGGTTCAACCTCTCTACAGATCTGACTGGGGGTCTCCTGAAAACATCAGGGGCTTAGAGCCGTGGAGGTCAGAGGTTCAACCTCTCTACAGATCTGACTGGGGTCTCCTGAAAACATCAGGGTCTTAGAGCCGTGGAGGTCAGAGGTTCAACCTCTCTACAGATCTGACTGGGGGTCTCCTGAAAACATCAGGGGCTTAGAGCCGTGGAGGTCAGAGGTTCAACCTCTCTACAGATCTGACTGGGGGTCTCCTGAAAACATCAGGGGCTTAGAGCCGTGGAGGTCAGAGGTTCAACCTCTCTACAGATCTGACTGGGGTTTCCTGAAAACATCAGGGGCTTAGAGCCGTGGAGGTCAGAGGTTCAACCTCTCTACAGATCTGACTGGTTTTCAAGCTTTTTGTTGTTTCTTTTTCTCTTGCGTTTCTCCCACAGAATCAAACTTATTTTCTCTTCTCTTCCTTTTGTTTACAATTGATTTATGCCTCCATCTCTGTAATCAAATCAGTTATAGATTTGATTCTCCCTTTAAGGGCAATTAAGTGAATACCTTTATATTAAGTTGGGGAAGCTGGCTATCTGGGCTGGCATGCTGGAGCTGTCTTGTGCCGCCCTCCAAAAAATGTAAAACTAGTTAAATAAATAGACAATTTAAAATGCCTCCTCTCCACCTCCCCATATCCCCTGTGCCAGACGACAGCAGGTGCTGAGACAACGACCAGCCAAAAGTTCTGTTTAGCAGCATGATCGATGGGCTGTTGGACATTATGGAGAGAGTTCGGGAAGGAGTTTGGAAGGAGCTCTATGAATGTTGAATGTGAATTAGTTTGTGTATGTGTGTGTGTGTGTGTGTGTGTGTGTGTGTGTGTGTGTGTGTGTGTGTGTGTGTGTGTGTGTGTGTGTGTGTGTGTGTGTGTGTGTGTGTGTGTGTGTGTGTGTGTGTGTGTCTTCTTCTGATTGGTGTGTGCCACAGGGGGTGGAGCTCGAGTCAGACTATAATGCCAAATTTCCCCCAGCGATCAGCCCTCTCTCTCCCCATTTACATGAAAGCTTGGCCAAACATTCCCCATCGATCAGCCCTCTCTCTCCCCAATTTACATGAAGGCCAAACATTCCCCCAGCGATCAGCCCTCTCTCTCCCCAATTTACATGAAGGCCAAACATTCCCCAGCGATCAGCCCTCTCTCTCCCCCATTTACATGAAGGCTTGGCCAAACATTCCCCCATCGATCAGCCCTCTCTCTCCCCAATTTACATGAAGGCCAAACATTCCCCCATCGATCAGCCCTCTCTCTCCCCAATTTACATGAAGGCCAAACATTCCCCCAGCGATCAGCCCTCTCTCTCCCCATTTACATGAAGGCTTGGCCAAACATTCCCCCATCGATCAGCCCTCTCTCTCCCCAATTTACATGAAGGCCAAACATTCCCCAGTAATTAGCCCTCTCTCTCTCCCCATTTACATGAAGGCTTGGCCAAACGTTCCCCCAGTAATTAGCCCTCTCTCTCACCCATTTACATGAAGGCTTGGCCAAACGTTCCCCCAGTAATTAGCCCTCTCTCTCCCCATTTACATGAAGGCTTGGCCAAACGTTCCCCCAGTAATTAGCCCTCTCTCTCCCCATTTACATGAAGGCTTGGCCAAACGTTCCCCCAGTAATCAGCCCTCTCTCTCCCCATTTACATCAAGGCTTGGCCAAACGTTCCCCCAGTAATTAGCCCTCTCTCTCCCCATTTACATGAAGGCTTGGCCAAACGTTCCCCCAGTAATTAGCCCCCTCTCTCCCCCATTTACATGAAGGCTTGGCCAAACGTTCCCCCATCGATCAGCCCCTCTCTCCCCATTTACATGAAGGCTTGGCCAAACATTCCCCCAGCGATCAGCCCTCTCTCCCCCATTTACATGAAGGCTTGGCCAAACGTTCCCCCAGTAATTAGCCCTCTCTCTCCCCAATTTACATGAAGGCTTGGCCAAACGTTCCCCCAGTAATTAGCCCTCTCTCTCCCCCATTTACATGAAGGCTTGGCCAAACGTTCCCCCAGTAATTAGCCCTCTCTCTCCCCAATTTACATGAAGGCTTGGCCAAACGTTCCCCCAGTAATTAGCCCTCTCTCTCCCCAATTTACATGAAGGCTTGGCCAAACGTTCCCCCAGTAATTAGCCCTCTCTCTCACCCATTTACATGAAGGCTTGGCCAAACGTTCCCCCAGTAATTAGCCCTCTCTCTCCCCATTTACATGAAGGCTTGGCAAAACATTCCCCCAGCGGTCGGCCCTGTCTCTTGGCCATGAAGCCAAACTGTTTGCTGTTGCTAGGCTACACAGGTCTCTTGTTCATTGGTAGATGGCCTCTTTTCCAGTGTGTATCTCTCTCACTCTGTCTGTTTGTAAATGTATGTGTTTGTGTGTTTGAGCTTTAGTGCTGTTTGTAGATCGGGGTTAGGGTCTGTCATAGTGTTGTTTGTAGATCGGGGTTAGGGTCTGTCTGTCATAGTGCTGTTTGTAGATCGAGGGTTAGGGTCTGTCATGGTGCTGTTTGTAGATCGGGGTTAGGGTATGTCTGTTATAGTGCTGTTTGTAGATCGGGGTTAGCGTCTGTCTATCATAGTGCTGATGGTAGATCGGGGTTAGCGTATGTCTGTCATAGTGCTGTTTGTAGATCGGGGTTTAGGGTCTGTCATAGTGCTGTTTGTAGATCGGGGTTAGCGTATGTCTGTCATAGTGCTGTTTGTAGATCGAGGTTAGCGTCTGTCTGTCATAGTGCTGTTTGTAGATTGGGGGTTAGGGTCTGTCATAGTGCTGTTTGTAGATCGGGGTTAGGGTCTGTCATAGTGCTGTTTGTAGATTGGGGGTTAGGGTCTGTCATAGTGCTGTTTGAAGATCGGGGTTAGCGTCTGTCTGTCATAATGCTGTTTGTAGATCGAGGGTTAGCGTCTGTCTGTCATAGTGCTGTTTGTAGATCGAGGGTTAGCGTCTGTCTGTCATAGTGCTGTTTGTAGATCGAGGGTTAGCGTCTGTCTGTCATAGTGCTGTTTGTAGATCGAGGTTAGCGTCTGTCTGTCATAGTGCTGTTTGTAGATCGAGGTTAGCGTCTGTCTGTCATAGTGCTGTTTGTAGATCGAGGGTTAGCGTCTGTCTGTCATAGTGCTGTTTTTAGATTGAGGGTTAGGGTCTGTCTGTCATAGTGCTGTTTGTAGATTGGGGGTTAGGGTCTGTCATGGTGCTGTTTGTAGATCGGGGTTAGGGTCTGTCATAGTGCTGTTTGTAGATTGGGGGTTAGGGTCTGTCATAATATAATATAATAATAATAATATATGCCATTTAGCAGACGCTTTTATCCAAAGCGACTTACAGTCAGTCATGTGTGCATACATTCTACGTATGGGTGGTCCCGGGATCGAACCCACTACCCTGGCGTTACAAAGCGCCATGCTCTACCAACTGAGCTACAGAAGGACCACGGGTCTGTCATAGTGCTGTTTGTAGATCGGGGTTAGGGTCTGTCATGGTGCTGTTTGTAGATCGGGGTTAGGGTCTGTCATAGTGCTGTTTGTAGATCGGGGTTAGGGTCTGTCATAGTGCTGTTTGTAGATCGAGGGTTAGCGTCTGTCTGTCATAGTGCTGTTTGTAGATTGAGGGTTAGTGTCTGTCTGTCATAGTGCTGTTTGTAGATCGGGGTTAGGGTCTGTCTGTCATAGTGCTGTTTGTAGATCGGGGTTAGGGTCTGTCATGGTGCTGTTTGTAGATCGGGGTTAGGGTCTGTTATGGTGCTGTTTGTAGATCGGGGTTAGGGTCTGTCATAGTGCTGTTTGTAGATCGGGGTTAGGGTCTGTCATAGTGCTGTTTGTAGATCGGGGGTTAGGGTCTGTCATAGTGCTGTTTGTAGATCGGGGGTTAGGGTCTGTCATAGTGCTGTTTGTAGATCGGGGTTAGGGTCTGTCATAGTGCTGTTTGTAGATCGGGGTTAGGGTCTGTCATAGTGCTGTTTGTAGATCGGGGTTAGGGTCTGTCATGGTGCTGTTTGTAGATCGGGGTTAGGGTCTGTCATAGTGCTGTTTGTAGATCGGGGGTTAGGGTCTGTCATAGTGCTGTTTGTAGATCGGGGTTAGGGTCTGTCTGCCGAAAATAACTTTCGGCTTTGGTCCACCAGCTTCAAACAGCTGTTAATTATTATTTTTTTAAACGAAATAAAATAAATATATTTCAAAAAATATATTTCACAGTGATTTAGATAGCACAATTATTATCTACAATATTCAGTGCTTGTTTTCTCACATAAACGGAAATTGAGCAAACAGTGTACAATTTCAGCAACCAGGAAATTAGCGATTTCAGTAGTCAACAAAGCTTTCCCAGTTTGACAACAGATGCCAGTCTGGTGCGGGACATCAAGAGGCCAATATCACAGCCAATCGCAACACTGGCACATAAGTAATACTGTGAAACATTATCATTCCACTATTAGCTGCAAATATATTATGGATATATTTTTAAATTACAATGGAACAATTCCCCAAAATCCTATACCTATATATAGCACTTTTATAAACATCCTTTTGTTTTTTTTTTTTCATTTATTCATCCAGTTTTCATTACACACACA
Organism: Oncorhynchus keta; assembly: GCF_023373465.1. Lineage (NCBI taxonomy): Eukaryota > Metazoa > Chordata > Actinopteri > Salmoniformes > Salmonidae > Oncorhynchus > Oncorhynchus keta. The sequence continues at coordinate 4,588,023 of NC_068439.1, read as the reverse complement.
AAGCAGAGCAGCAGTTTCAAAGACATGCCATCCTCAGCCCAGCTCTTCCCAGCCATCTATTTACCTCTAAATATCTCAGCCCAGCTCTGTCCAGCCATCTATTTACCTCTAAATATCTCAGCCCAGCTCTGTCCAGCCATCTATTTACCTCTAAATATCTCAGCCCAGCTCTGTCCAGCCATCTATTTACCTCTAAATATCTCAGCCCAGCTCTGTCCAGCTCTGTCCAGCTCTTCCCAGCCATCTATTTACCTCTAAATATCTCAGCCCAGCTCTGTCCGGCTCTGTCCAGCCATCTATTTACCTCTAAATATCTCAGCCCAGCACTGTCCAGCCATCTATTTACCTCTAAATATCTCAGCCCAGCTCTGTCCAGCTCTGTCCAGCTCTGTCCAGCCATCTATTTACCTCTAAATATCTCAGCCCAGCTCTTCCCAGCCATCTATTTACCTCTAAATATCTCAGCCCAGCTCTGTCCAGCCATCTATTTACCTCTAAATATCTCAGCCCAGCTCTGTCCAGCCATCTATTTACCTCTAAATATCTCAGCCCAGCTCTGTCCAGCCATCTATTTACCTCTAAATATCTCAGCCCAGCTCTGTCCAGCCATCTATTTACCTCTAAATATCTCAGCCCAGCTCTGTCCAGCTCTGTCCAGCTCTTCCCAGCCATCTATTTACCTCTAAATATCTCAGCCCAGCTCTGTCCGGCTCTGTCCAGCCATCTATTTACCTCTAAATATCTCAGCCCAGCACTGTCCAGCCATCTATTTACCTCTAAATATCTCAGCCCAGCTCTGTCCAGCTCTGTCCAGCTCTGTCCAGCCATCTATTTACCTCTAAATATCTCAGCCCAGCTCTTCCCAGCCATCTATTTACCTCTAAATATCTCAGCCCAGCTCTGTCCAGCCATCTATTTACCTCTAAATATCTCAGCCCAGCTCTGTCCAGCCATCTATTTACCTCTAAATATCTCAGCCCAGCTCTGTCCAGCCATCTATTTACCTCTAAATATCTCAGCCCAGCTCTGTCCAGCCATCTATTTACCTCTAAATATCTCAGCCCAGCTCTTCCCAGCCATCTATTTACCTCTAAATATCTCAGCCCAGCTCTTCCCAGCCATCTATTTACCTCTAAATATCTCAGCCCAGCTCTGTCCAGCTCTGTCCAGCCATCTATTTACCTCTAAATATCTCAGCCCAGCTCTGTCCAGCCATCTATTTACCTCTAAATATCTCAGCCCAGCTCTGTCCAGCTCTGTCCAGCTCTGTCCAGCCATCTATTTACCTCTAAATATCTCAGCCCAGCTCTGTCCAGCCATCTATTTACCTCTAAATATCTCAGCCCAGCTCTGTCCAGCTCTGTCCGGCCATCTATTTACCTCTAAATATCTCAGCCCAGCTCTGTCCAGCTCTGTCCAGCCATCTATTTACCTCTACATTTCTCAGCCCAGCTCTGTCCAGCCATCTATTTACCTCTACATTTCTCAGCCCAGCTCTGTCCAGCCATCTATTTACCTCTAAATATCTCAGCCCAGCTCTGTCCAGCCATCTATTTACCTCTAAATATCTCAGCCCAGCTCTTCCCAGCCATCTATTTACCTCTAAATATCTCAGCCCAGCTCTGTCCAGCTCTGTCCAGCCATCTATTTACCTCTACATTTCTCAGCCCAGCTCTGTCCAGCCATCTATTTACCTCTAAATATCTCAGCCCAGCTCTGTCCAGCTCTGTCCAGCCATCTATTTACCTCTAAATATCTCAGCCCAGCTCTTCCCAGCCATCTATTTACCTCTAAATATCTCAGCCCAGCTCTGTCCAGCTCTGTCCAGCCATCTATTTACCTCTAAATATCTCAGCCCAGCTCTGTCCAGCCATCTATTTACCTCTAAATATCTCAGCCCAGCTCTGTCCAGCCATCTATTTACCTCTAAATATCTCAGCCCATCTCTGTCCAGCTCTGTCCAGCCATCTTTTTACCTCTAAATATCTCAGCCCAGCTCTGTCCAGCCATCTATTTACCTCTAAATATCTCAGCCCAGCTCTTTCCAGCCATCTATGTACCTCTAAATATCTCAGCCCAGCTCTGTCCAGCCATCTATTTACCTCTAAATATCTCAGCCCAGCTCTGTCCAGCTCTGTCCAGCCATCTATTTACCTCTAAATATCTCAGCCCAGCTCTTCCCAGCCATCTATGTACCTCTAAATATCTCAGCCCAGCTCTGTCCAGCCATCTATTTACCTCTAAATATCTCAGCCCAGCTCTGTCCGGCCATCTATTTACCTCTAAATATCTCAGCCCAGCTCTTCCCAGCCATCTATTTACCTCTAAATATCTCAGCCCAGCTCTGTCCAGCTCTGTCCAGCCATCTATTTACCTCTAAATATCTCAGCCCAGCTCTGTCCAGCCATCTATTTACCTCTAAATATCTCAGCCCAGCTCTGTCCAGCCATCTATTTACCTCTAAATATCTCAGCCCAGCTCTGTCCAGCCATCTATTTACCTCTAAATATCTCAGCCCAGCTCTGTCCGGCCATCTATTTAACTGTCTCTCTCTCTCTCTCTTTATTATCTCTGTCTCTCTGTCTCTCTCTCTCCCTTTATTATCTCTGTCTCTCTCTCTGTCTCTCTCTATCTGTAGTATCTCTCTCTCTTCATTATCTCTCTCTCTTTATTATCTCTGTCTCTCTCTTTATTATCTCTCTGTCTCTCTGTTTCTCTCTCTCTCTCTTTATTATCTCTGTCTCAATTCAATTCAGTTCAATTCAAGGGCTTTATTGGCATGGGAAACGTGTTAACATTGCCAAAGCAAGTGAGGTAGATAATATATAAAGTGAATATATAAAGTGAAATAAACAATAAAAATGAACAGTAAACATTACACATACAGAAGTTTCAAAACAGTAAAGACATTACAAATGTCATATTATATATATATATACAGTGTTTTAACAATTTACAAATGGTTAAAGGACACAAGATAAAATAAATAAGCATAAATATGGGTTGTATTTACAATGGTGTTTGTTCTTCACTGGTTGCCCTTTTCTCGTGGCAACAGGTCACAAATGTTGCTGCTGTGATGACACACTGTGGCATTTCACCCAGTAGATATGGGAGTTTATCAAAATTGGATTTGTTTTCGAATTCTTTGTGGATCTGTGTAATCTGAGGGAAATATGTCTCTCTAATATAGGCATACATTTGGCAGGAGGTTAGGAAGTGCAGCTCAGTTTCCACCTCATTTTGTGGGCAGTGAGCACGTAGCCTGTCTTCTCTTGAGAGCCAGGTCTGCCTACGGCGGCCTTTCTCAATAGCAAGGCTATGCTCACTGAGTCTGTACATAGTCAAAGCTTTCCTTAATGTTGGGTCAGTTACAGTGGTCAGGTATTCTGCCGCTGTGTACTCTCTGTGTAGGGCCAAATAGCATTCTAGTTTGCTCTGTTTTTTTGTTAATTCTTTCCAATGTGTCAAGTAATTATCTTTTTTGTTTTCTCATGATTTGGTTGGGTCTAATTGTGCTGCTGTCCTGGGGCTCTGTAGGGTGTGTTTGTGTTTGTGAACAGAGCCCCAGGACCAGCTTGCTTAGGGGACTCTTCTCCAGGTTCATCTCTCTGTAGGTGATGGCTTTGTTATGGAAGGTTTGGGAATCGCTTCCTTTTAGGTGGTTATAGAATTTAACGGCTCTTTTCTGGATTTTGATAATTAGTGGGTATCGGCCTAATTCTGCTCTGCATGCATATTTGGTGTTTTATGTTGTACACTGAGGATATTTTTGCAGAATTCTGCGTGCAGAGTCTCAATTTGGTGTTTGTCCCATTTTGTGAAGTCTTGGTTGGTGAGCGGACCCCAGACCTCACAACCATTAAGGGCAATGGGCTCGATGACTGATTCAAGTATTTTTAGCCAGATCCTAATTGGTATGTTGAAATGTATGTTCCCTTCTTGCCTTGTCTCTCAGATCGTTCACAGCTTTGTGGAAGTTACCTGTGGCGCTGATGTTTAGGCCAAGGTATGTATAGTGTTTTGTGTGCTCTAGGGCAACAGTGTCTAGATGGAATTTGTATTTGTGGTCCTGGTGACTGGACCTTTTTGGAACACCATTATTTTGGTCTTACTGAGATTTACTGTCAGGGCCCAGGTCTGACAGAATCTGTGCATAAGATCTAGGTGCTGCTGTAGGCCCTCCTTGGTTGGTGACAGATGCACCAGATCATCAGCAAACAGCAGACATTTGACTTCGGATTCTAGCAGGGTGAGGCCGGGTGCTGCAGACTTTTCTAATGCCCTCACCAATTTGTTGATATATATGTTGAAGAGGGTGGGGCTTAAGCTGCATCCCTGTCTAACTCCACGACCCTGTGTGAAGAAATGTGTGTGTTTTTGCCAATTTTAACCGCACACTTGTTGTTTGTGCACATGGATTTTATAATGTTGTATGTTTTACCCCCAACACCAATTTCCATCAGTTTGTATAGCAGACCCTCATGCCAAGTTGAGTCAAAGGCTTTTTTTGAAATCAACAAAGCATGAGAAGACTTTGCCTTTGTTTTGGTTTGTTTGGTTGTCAATTAGGGTGTGCAGGGTGAATACATGGTCTGTTGTACGGTAATTTGGTAAAAAGACAATTTGACATTTGCTCAGTGCATTGTTTTCATTGAGGAAATGTACGAGTCTGCTGTTAATAATAATGCAGAGTATTTTCCCAAGGTTACTGTTGACACATATCCCACGGTAGTTATTGGGGTCAAATTTGTCTCCACTTTTGTTGATTGGGGTGATCAGTCCTTGGTTCCAAATATTGGGGAAGATGATGTTAAAGAGTTTTAGTATAGCCAATTGGAATTTGTTGTCTGTATATTTGATCATTTCATTAAGGATACCATCAACACCACAGGCCTTTTTGGGTTGGAGGGTTTTATTTTGTCCTGTAACTCATTCAATGTAATTGGAGAATCCAGTGGGTTCTGGACTTTAATAGTTGATTGTAAGATCTGTATTTGATCATGTATATGTTTTTGCTCTTTGTTCTTTGTTATAGAGCCAAAAAGATTGGAGAAGTGGTTTACCCATACAGTACATACAGTACATACAGTACATCTACATTTTGGATAGATAATTCTTTGTGTTGTTGTTTGTTTAGTGTTTTCCAATTTTCCCAGAAGTGGTTAGAGTCTATGGATTCTTCAATTACATTGAGCTGATTTCTGACATGCTGTTCCTTCTTTTTCCGTAGTGTATTTCTGTATTGTTTTAGTTATTCACCATAGTGAAGGCATAGACTCCGGTTTTTCGGGTCTCTATTGTTTTGGTTGGACAGGTTTCTCAATTTCTTTCTTAGATTTGTGCATTCTTCATCAAAATATTTGTCATTATTGTTAATTTTCTTCGGTTTTCTATTTGAGAGTTTTAGATTTGATAGGGAAGCTGAGAGGTCAAATATACTGTTAAGATTTTCTACTGCCAAGTTTACACATTCACTATTACAGTGGAACGTTTTACCCAGGAAATTGTCTAAAAGGGATTGAATTTGTTGTTGCCTAATTGTTTTTTGGTAGGTTTCCAAACTGCATTCCTTCCATCTATAGCATTTCTTAATGTTACTCAGTTCCTTTGGCTTTGATGCCTCATGATTGAGTATTGCTCTGTTTAAGTAGACTGTGATTTTGCTGTGGTCTGATAGGGGTGTTAGTGGGCTGACTGTGAAAGCTCTGAGAGACTCTGGGTTGAGGTCAGTGATAAAGTAGTCTACAGTACTACTGCCAAGAGATGAGCTATAGATGTACCTACCATTGGAGTCCCCTCGAAGCCTACCATTGACTATGTACATACCCAGCGTGCGACAGAGCTGCAGGAGTTGTGACCCGTTTTTGTTGGTTATGTTGTCATAGTTGTGCCTAGGGGGCATATGGGGAGGAATGCTGTCACCTCCAGGCAGGTGTTTGTCCCCCTGTGTTCTGAGGGTGTCAGGTTTTTGTCCGGTTCTGGCATTTAGGTCACCACAGACTAGTAGTACATGTCCCTGGGCCTGCAAATGTTTGATTTCCCCCTCCAGGATGGAGAAGCTGTCTTCATTAAAGTATGGAGATTCTAGTGGGGGGATATAGGTAGCACACAGGAGGCCATTTTTCTCTGTTAGGATAATTTCCTTTTGAATTTCTAGCCAAATGTAGAATGTTCCTGTTTTGATTAATTTAATGGAGTGAGTTAGGTCTGCTCTATACCAAATTAGCATACCCCCTGAGTCCCTTCCCTGTTTCACACCTGGTAGTTTGGTGGATGGGACTACCAGCTCTCTGTAATCTAGAGGGCAACCAGTGGGTCCGTATCTTCTATACCAGGTGTCTTGCAGGATGATAATGTCTGTATTACCGATTTCTTTGGTGAAGTCCGGGTTCCTGCTCTTTAGGCCAAAGGCAGATGACCTCAGGCCTTGGATATTCCAGGATAATATAGTGAAGGCTTTGTGTTCCATAAAGTGTCCAATGTTGCTGGCCGTGGTTTGGCCTCAGGCCAGTAAGTGTGAGTAGAGCCTGCTGAGCATCTGGTACATGCCATTGGCTTGGGCGAGTGTGAGAGTGGGGTTTGGGACTGTTTGCCCGCTCACTACCTGGGCGTATGTGTGGCTTCCATGTAGAGGCCCTCTTTGCGGTGGTGGGGTGCATGGGGTGGGCAGGGTGGCATAGGTCTGATCTGAGGGGGCCTAAATGGGGGTGTGGGCATGGTTAAAGTGGGGGGTGTTGATTGGTTGGGGTGGGGGTGTGGATGTGTCTGGGGTGCTGTGGTCTGGATGTAATTCCTCTTGGCGTGGGTCCTCTATGTGTAGGTCCAGGGGGTCCTGCAGGTCTGGGAGGGTGTCTCGCTGGTCTGGGTGGGGTGTCTATTGATCTGTTGCTCCTGTGTGAAGTGTTGGGGATACGTTTGAGAGCGATGTCCTTTAGAGTTCGGGCAAAGGTGGGCACTGCTGCCTTGTAGAGGTGGACCTGGTCATAGAGGCTGTTCAAGTCCAGGGTGGAGTGGTGGGCCAGGAAAACATTTGGTTTTGGGGCACAGTCATGGGAAATACTTGCATTTACCCGCTGTATTGTGGCAGGGTGAAAGTATTTTCGTGGTAGCAGAGTGGAGATAACCACTTGGGCGTGCGGGAAAGTAGAAGAAGCCTTTTCAATCACTCCCATCAGTGCTGTGGCCACCTTTCCTGCTGTGCTCTCAGGTCTCTCTCTCTATTATCTCTCTCTCTCTGTCTCTTGGTCTCTCTGTCTCTCTGTCTCTCTGTCTCTCTCTCTCTCTCTTTATTATCTTTGTCTCTCTCTTTATTATCTCTATCTCTCTGTCTCACTTTATTATCTCTGTCTCTCTCTCTCTTTATTATCTATCTATCTCTCTCTCTCTCTTTATTATCTCTCTCTCTCTCGCTTTATTATCTCTGTCTCTCTCTCTCTCGCGCTTTATTATCTCTCTCTCTCTCTCCCTTTATTATCTCTGTCTCTCTCTCTCTCGCTTTATTATCTCTCTCTCTCTCTCTCTTTATTATCTCTCTCTCTCTCTCTCTCTCTCTCTCGCTTTATTATCTCTCTCTCTCTATTATCTCTCTCTGTCTTTATTATCTATGTCTCTCTGTCTCTGTCTCTCTCTCTCTCTTTATTATCTCTGTCTCTCTGTCTCTCTGTCTCCCTCTCTTTATTACATCTCTCCCTCTCCGTCTCTGTCTCTCTCTTTTTATTTTTATCCCTGTCTCTCTGTCTCTCTCTCTTTATCTCTCTCTTTATCTCTCTCTCTCTCTCTCTCTCTCTCTCTCTCTCTCTCTCTCTCTCTCTCTCTCTCTCTCTCTCTCTCTCTCTCTCTCTCTCTCTCTCTCTCTCTCTCCATCCAATGGGAATCTTTCATACTGATTTCTTGACTTTCTCCCCTCCACCTTCTCTCTGCAAGATACGGACACATCATCTGTAGGCCAAATCTCCCTCCACCTTCCAAAAATCAAAAGATGCTAACTCCTGCATAATCATCATTTGTTCATATAGTTAGTGACGAAACCCAAACACCAGAAATAATGCTGTCTTTTCTCATCACTACTCATGCGTTGCAACTCATCCCATTGCACCATGACAGATCTATGGCACCATAGTCTGGCCACAATAGATTAGTGTGTGTGTGTGTGTGTGTGTGTGTGTGTGTGTGTGTGTGTGTGTGTGTGTGTGTGTGTGTGTGTGTGTGTGTGTGTGTGTGTGTGTGTGTGTGTGTGTGTGTGTGTGTGTGTGTGTGTGTGTGTGTGTGTGTGTGTGTGAGACCCTTATTTTATCTTAGACCCTTATCTTATTCTAGACCCTTATCTTATCCTAGACCCTTATCTTATTCTAGACCCTTATCTTATTCTAGTCCCTTATCTTATCTTCTACAAATGACTGTATGGTTACCAAAACATTATTGTTCTGTGTAACTATCTTGGAATCCTCTGTTTATTTCTCCTTCCCAGAGCTCCAACGCATTTGGCTGGAGAACCATCTTGGTTTCCCAAATCTACTCTGTCTGATATTGGTGAAGTGAGCCACGTTGGAATTCAAACCAGTAGACAGAAACTACTCTGTCTGATGTTGGTGAAGTGAGCCACGTTGGAAGTCAAACCGGTAGACAGAAACTACTCTGTCTGATGTTGGTGAAGTGAGCCACGTTGGAAGTCAAACGGTAGACAGAATCTACTCTGTCTGATGTTGGTGAAGTGAGCCACGTTGGAAGTCAAACCGGTAGACAGAAACTACTCTGTCTGATGTTGGTGAAGTGAGCCACGTTGGAAGTCAAACCGGTAGACAGAAACTACTCTGTCTGATATTAGTGAAGTGAGCCACGTTGGAAGTCAAACCGGTAGACAGAATCTACTCTGTCTGATGTTGGTGAAGTGAGCCACGTTGGAAGTCAAACCGGTAGACAGAAACTACTCTCTGGTGTCGTGAGATGAAGGCTGAACAACAATACATTCTGGGGAAGAGAAATACATATATATATATATATATATATATATATGGGGCTGACTGTGATAAATGTGACACGTGGAGCTATTAAGACTGACATTGAATAGGGCTTGATTAACTGTATGTAAACATTACATGGAAATGTCATGGAAACGTCAACAATTTGGACTTAGCTGATACGTACTTATCAAGCATTAGTCGATGGTAGAATTTATTAATGAACTTACCATACATGGACATCCTACAGCAGCTGATTGTCTCAGTGGCATCCCTCTCTATGACTGGCTGGGGAAGATAATCAATGTGACACACGGTTCCCTTTCTATGTCACGCCACGAGAGAGAGAGAGACAGAGAGACAGAGACAGAGACAGAAACAGAGAGACAGAGAGAGACAGAGAGACAGAGAGACAGAGAGACAGAGACAGAGACAGAGACAGAGAGACAGAGACAGAGAGACAGAGACAGAGACACAGAGCGACAGAGAGACAGAGCGACAGAGAGACAGAGCGACAGAGAGACAGAGAAACATAGAGACAGAGACAGAGAGACAGAGCGACAGAGAGACAGAGAGACAGAGAGACATAGAGACATAGAGACAGAGAGACAGAGCGACAGAGAGACAGAGCGACAGAGCGACAGAGAAACATAGAGACATAGAGACAGAGAGACAGAGAGACAGAGAGACAGAGCGACAGAGAGACAGAGAGACATAGAGACATAGAGACAGAGAGACAGAGAGACAGAGAGACAGAGAGACAGAGAGACGGAGCGACGGAGAGACAGAGCGACGGAGAGACAGAGAGACAGAGCGACGGAGAGACAGAGAGACAGAGAGACAGAGAGACAGAGAGAGAGAGCCTTTCGCATCTTAAAATGCTAAATAACAAAAACACAGCCATCCGCGGAGCGTGGAACCCTGTAGAACGGAACAGGAACAGAGTGTGCAGAAAGTGGAACATCTCTCCCTAATGGTCTTTTTTTTCCCTTCTTCCCCTGTCTCATCCTGTCTTCACCCTCACCAGCTGTTGAATAGAGTCATAGAGAGAGTAGAAAGGGAGGGAGGGACAGAGACAGGGATTTGATGAGAAGGGAGGAGGTTGGTGGAGGGAGGTGGGGGGGTGATGGAGGAGGCGACTAATTGACTAATTGACTAATTCAAACAAGTGTTCCTGCTCTATCAATAGTAGCTTCTCTCCACCTCTCTCTCTTACCCTTCTCTCCCTCTGATTTGATCTCTCCACCTCTCTCTCTTACCTTCTCTCCCTCTGATTTGATCTCTCCACCTCTCTCCCTCTTTGACTTGATCTCTCCTCCTCTCTCTTACCTTCTCTCCCTCTGATTTGATCTCTCCACCTCTCTCTCTTACCTTCTCTCCCTCTTTGACTTGATCTCTCCTCCTCTCTCTCTTACCTTCTCTCCCTCTGATTTGATCTCTCCACTCTCTCTCTTACCTTCTCTCCCTCTGATTTGATCTCTCCACCTCTCTCCCTCTTTGACTTGATCTCTCCTCCTCTCTCTCTTACCTTCTCTCCTCTGACTTGATCTCTCCACCTCTCTCTCTCTCTGATTTGATCTCTCCACCTCTCTCTTACCTTCTCTCCCTCTGATTTGATCTCTCCACCTCTCTCCCTCTTTGACTCTCTACCTTCTCTTCTCCCTCTGACTTGATCTCTCCACCTCTCTCTTACCTTCTCTCCCTCTTTGACTTGATCCTTTCATGCAGTAAGGGTTTTATGGAGCGAGTGACTGCGGTGGTAGGCAGTGTCCAGGGAACGGTAAGGTTGATTAGCTGAGGCTGAGACTGAGGCTGAGACTTTGTCAGCTACAAAGTAGAGGTGAGAGGTGTCCACCGCGGCATTTGAAGGCCCATTTTGGTTCTAACAAAAAAAGTAAAGTAAGGAATTAGAAGAGAAAGACAAATTCAGTCACTGTTATTGGCACTCTGTGTCTGCATTCTCCTCTGTGTCTCGTGTGTTGCCTTCATCCTCTTTACTGGAGAAAAAGGTTTCAGAGTGTCTTTACCTTCCAGCTCACGCTGTCGGTCTCACTGGCCTATATTTCAGCGGGGACGCATGTTCGCACGTTCTCTGGTCTTTCGTTTTGTTGTAGATTTATTAACCTGTTCACACCGTCCGCCTACTTGGTCTAATGTAAATTTCGTCACAGGTCCTATTCAAGCACTCGGGCGAAAAAGGGAGTTCCCTCCTCTTGTCTGCTTCCACCGAGCTGATTCCACTGATGTCAAAACCTCGGTTTAACTTCTTCTGTGACAACAACCACCGTTGATCTCCGTTTCTTCCCACATCAATGTCATCAGAAGACTCTAACAAGTCTGATTAAATATTCAGTGTGGAACGATCATCCTCCAGAACAACACGTTCCCACCGACCATTGACGATAAACGTTTTATTTGATTTAACCAGGCAAGTCAGTCAAGAACTAATTCTTATTTTCAATAACTGGTCTAGGAACAGAGGGTTAACTGGTCTAGGAACAGTGGGTTAACTGGTCTAAGAACAGTGGGTTAACTGGTCTAGGAACAGTGGGTTAACTGGTCTAGGAACAGTGGGTAAACTGGTCTAGGAACAGTGGGTTAACTGGTCTAGGAACAGTGGGTTAACTGGTCTAGGAACAGTGGGTTAACCGGTCTAGGAACAGAGGGTTAACTGGTCTAGGAACAGTGGGTTAACCGGTCTAGGAACAGAGGGTTAACTGGTCTAGGAACAGTGGGTTAACTGGTCTAGGAACAGTGGGTTAACTGGTCTAGGAACAGTGGGTTAACTGGTCTAGGAACAGTGGGTTAACTGGTCTAGGAACAGTGGGTTAACTGGTCTAGGAACAGTGGGTTAACTGGTCTAGGAACAGTGGGTTAACCGGTCTAGGAACAGTGGGTTAACTGGTCTAGGAACAGTGGGTTAACCGGTCTAGGAACAGTGGGTTAACTGGTCTAGGAACAGTGGGTTAACTGGTCTAAGAACAGTGGGTTAACTGGTCTAGGAACAGTGGGTTAACCGGTCTAGGAACAGTGGGTTAACCGGTCTAGGAACAGTGGGTTAACCGGTCTAGGAACAGTGGGTTAACTGGTCTAGGAACAGTGGGTTAACTGGTCTAGGAACAGTGGGTTAACTGGTCTAGGAACAGTGGGTTAACTGGTCTAGGAACAGTGGGTTAACTGGTCTAGGAACAGTGGGTTAACTGGTCTAGGAACAGTGGGATAACCGGTCTAGGAACAGTGGGTTAACTGGTCTAGGAACAGTGGGTTAACTGGTCTAAGAACAGTGGGTTAACTGGTCTAGGAACAGTGGGTTAACCGGTCTAGGAACAGTGGGTTAACCGGTCTAGGAACAGTGGGTTAACCGGTCTAGGAACAGTGGGTTAACTGGTCTAGGAACAGTGGGTTAACTGGTCTAGGAACAGTGGGTTAACTGGTCTAGGAACAGTGGGTTAACCGGTCTAGGAACAGTGGGTTAACTGGTCTAGGAACAGTGGGTTAACTGGTCTAGGAACAGTGGGTTAACCGGTCTAGGAACAGTGGGTTAACCGGTCTAGGAACAGTGGGGTTAACTGGTCTAGGAACAGTGGGTTAACGGGTCTAGGAACAGTGGGTTAACTGGTCTAGGAACAGTGGGGTTAACTGGTCTAGGAACAGTGGGTTAACTGGTCTAGGAACAGTGGGTTAACTGGTCTAGGAACAGTGGGTTAACTGGTCTAGGAACAGTGGGTTAACTGGTCTAGGAACAGTGGGTTAACTGGTCTAGGAACAGTGGGGTTAACTGGTCTAGGAACAGTGGGTTAACTGGTCTAGGAACAGTGGGTTAACTGGTCTAGGAACAGTGGGTTAACTGGTCTAGGAACAGTGGGTTAACTGGTCTAGGAACAGTGGGTTAACTGGTCTAGGAACAGTGGGTTAACTGGTCTAGGAACAGTGGGTTAACTGGTCTAGGAACAGTGGGTTAACTGGTCTAGGAACAGTGGGTTAACTGGTCTAGGAACAGTGGGTTAACCGGTCTAGGAACAGTGGGTTAACCGGTCTAGGAACAGTGGGTTAACCGGTCTAGGAACAGTGGGTTAACTGGTCTAGGAACAGTGGGTTAACTGGTCTAGGAACAGTGGGTTAACCGGTCTAGGAACAGTGGGTTAACTGGTCTAGGAACAGTGGGTTAACTGGTCTAGGAACAGTGGGTTAACTGGTCTAGGAACAGTGGGTTAACTGGTCTAGGAACAGTGGGTTAACTGGTCTAGGAACAGTGGGTTAACTGGTCTAGGAACAGTGGGTTAACTGGTCTAGGAACAGGGGTTAACTGCCTTGTTCAGGGGCAGAGGGACAGATGAGTACCTTGTCAGCTCGGGGATTCGATCTTGCAACCTTTATGGTTACTGGTCCAACGCTCTAACCACTAGGCTAACCTGCCGCCCCCAACTTCAGGGCAGCAATGCAACACTTTTTCACAAAATCTTGTCGAGAGTGAAAACCTTTATGTCTTAACTTGGTTTCCCACTCATCAGATACAACCTGTACAACCTGATACAACCTGTATGCCTCAACAAACTCTAGTGTCAGTCACTAAAACACAAAACAATTGATATGTGCTTTTGCAAATTAATTGATGTATAGCAGTAACACTGCTGAGTTAGACATAGTGATTGGTGGTTATTAATGGTAGAAGAAAGGAGGGGTAGGAGTGTAGTCAGAGTCCACAGGAGTGCAGTCAGAGTCCATAGGAGTGTAGTCAGTCCATAGGAGTGTAGTCAGAGTCCACAGGAGTGTAGTCAGAGTCCACAGGAGTGCAGTCAGAGTCCACAGGAGTGTAGTCAGAGTCCATAGGAGTGCAGTCAGAGTCCATAGGAGTGCAGTCAGAGTCCACAGGAGTGTAGTCAGAGTCCATAGGAGTGCAGTCAGAGTCCATAGGAGTGCAGTCAGAGTCCACAGGAGTGTAGTCAGTCCATAGGAGTGCAGTCAGAGTCCACAGGAGTGCAGTCAGAGCCCATAGGAGTGTAGTGAAAGTCCATATGAGTGCAGTCAGAGTCCATAGGAGTGTAGTCAGAGTCCATAGGAGTGCAGTCAGAGTCCATAGGAGTGTAGTCAGAGTCCATAGGAGTGTAGTCAGAGTCCATAGGAGTGCAGTCAGAGTCCACAGGAGTGTAGTCAGAGTCCATAGGAGTGCAGTCAGAGTCCACAGGAGTGCAGTCAGAGTCCACAGGAGTGCAGTCAGAGTCCACAGGAGTGCAGTCAGAGTCCATAGGAGTGTAGTCAGAGTCCATAGGAGTGCAGTCAGAGTCCATAGGAGTGCAGTCAGAGTCCACAGGAGTGTAGTCAGAGTCCATAGGAGTGTAGTCAGAGCCCATAGGAGTGCAGTCAGAGTCCACAGGAGTGCAGTCAGAGTCCATAGGAGTGCAGTCAGAGTCCATAGGAGTGCAGTCAGAGTCCACAGGAGTGTAGTCAGAGTCCACAGGAGTGCAGTCAGAGTCCATAGGAGTGCAGTCAGAGTCCACAGGAGTGTAGTCAGAGTCCATAGGAGTGTAGTCAGAGTCCATAGGAGTGCAGTCAGAGTCCATAGGAGTGTAGTCAGAGTCCATAGGAGTGCAGTCAGAGTCCATAGGAGTGCAGTCAGAGTCCACAGGAGTGTAGTCAGAGTCCACAGGAGTGTAGTCAGAGTCCACAGGAGTGCAGTCAGAGTCCACAGGAGTGTAGTCAGAGTCCATAGGAGTGTAGTCAGAGTCCATAGGAGTGTAGTCAGAGTCCACAGGAGTGCAGTCAGAGTCCATAGGAGTGCAGTCAGAGTCCATAGGAGTGTAGTCAGAGTCCATAGGAGTGCAGTCAGAGCCCATAGGAGTGTAGTCAGAGTCCATAGGAGTGTAGTCAGAGTCCATAGGAGTGTAGTCAGAGTCCATAGGAGTGTAGTCAGAGTCCACAGGAGTGCAGTCAGAGTCCATAGGAGTGCAGTCAGAGTCCATAGGAGTGTAGTCAGAGTCCATAGGAGTGTAGTCAGAGTCCATAGGAGTGCAGTCAGAGTCCATAGGAGTGCAGTCAGAGTCCACAGGAGTGCAGTCAGAGTCCATAGGAGTGTAGTCAGAGTCCATAGGAGTGTAGTCAGAGTCCACAGGAGTGCAGTCAGAGTCCATAGGAGTGTAGTCAGTCCATAGGAGTGTAGTCAGAGTCCACAGGAGTGCAGTCAGAGTCCATAGGAGTGCAGTCAGAGTCCATAGGAGTGCAGTCAGAGTCCATAGGAGTGTAGTCAGAGCCCATAGGAGTGTAGTCAGAGTCCATAGGAGTGTAGTCAGAGTCCATAGGAGTGTAGTCAGAGTCTATAGGAGTGTAGTCAGAGTCCACAGGAGTGCAGTCAGAGTCCACAGGAGTGCAGTCAGAGTCCATAGGAGTGTAGTCAGAGTCCATAGGAGTGTAGTCAGAGTCCATAGGAGTGCAGTCAGAGTCCATAGGAGTGCAGTCAGAGTCCACAGGAGTGCAGTCAGAGTCCATAGGAGTGTAGTCAGAGTCCATAGGAGTGTAGTCAGAGTCCACAGGAGTGCAGTCAGAGTCCATAGGAGTGTAGTCAGTCCATAGGAGTGTAGTCAGAGTCCACAGGAGTGCAGTCAGAGTCCATAGGAGTGTAGTCAGAGTCCATAGGAGTGCAGTCAGAGTCCATAGGAGTGCAGTCAGAGTCCATAGGAGTGTAGTCAGAGTCCATAGGAGTGCAGTCAGAGTCCATAGGAGTGTAGTCAGAGTCCACAGGAGTGTAGTCAGTCCATATGAGTGTAGTCAGAGTCCACAGGAGTGCAGTCAGAGTCCATAGGAGTGTAGTCAGAGTCCATAGGAGTGCAGTCAGAGTCCATAGGAGTGCAGTCAGAGTCCATAGGAGTGTAGTCAGAGTCCATAGGAGTGCAGTCAGAGTCCACAGGAGTGCAGTCAGAGTCCACAGGAGTGCAGTCAGAGTCCACAGGAGTGCAGTCAGAGTCCACAGGAGTGCAGTCAGAGTCCACAGGAGTGTAGTCAGAGTCCACAGGAGTGCAGTCAGAGTCCACAGGAGTGCAGTCAGAGTCCACAGGAGTGCAGTCAGAGTCCACAGGAGTGTAGTCAGAGTCCACAGGAGTGCAGTCAGAGTCCACAGGAGTGCAGTCAGAGTCCATAGGAGTGCAGTCAGAGTCCATAGGAGTGCAGTCAGAGTCCATAGGAGTGTAGTCAGAGTCCATAGGAGTGCAGTCAGAGTCCATAGGAGTGCAGTCAGAGTCCACAGGAGTGTAGTCAGAGTCCATAGGAGTGCAGTCAGAGTCCATAGGAGTGTAGTCAGAGTCCATAGGAGTGTAGTCAGAGTCCATAGGAGTGTAGTCAGAGTCCACAGGAGTGCAGTCAGAGTCCATAGGAGTGTAGTCAGAGTCCATAGGAGTGCAGTCAGAGTCCATAGGAGTGCAGTCAGAGTCCATAGGAGTGCAGTCAGAGTCCACAGGAGTGCAGTCAGAGTCCATAGGAGTGTAGTCAGAGTCCATAGGAGTGTAGTCAGAGTCCACAGGAGTGCAGTCAGAGTCCATAGGGAGTGTAGTCAGTCCACAGGAGTGTAGTCAGAGTCCATAGGAGTGCAGTCAGAGTCCATAGGAGTGCAGTCAGAGTCCATAGGAGTGCAGTCAGAGCCCACAGGAGTGCAGTCAGAGCCCACAGGAGATCCTATTACGCATAAAGTGCTTTAATTTTCAATGATATATTGCCCCGTATGAGGAAGGAGGTGTCATTTCACATTGACCTACATACAGTATACAGTGGCCCAAACCATTTCAGTGGGCAGCCAAGGCATCCCCTCTTCCAATTCCCATTCGGTTCTGAGACTGTCAGCAAAACATAACTTTTCTCACACCTGCAAGAAACTCCCAAGAAAGTCCCTGAACAAACACAGGTGCGTGGGAAGAGCTTAACTCACATTGTCAGCTTCTTTAAACCTCGAAAATATTGCAATGAGCTCTATGGTTTTGTCTCAAATGGTACCTTATACCCTACATAGTGCACCATTCAAGGAATACTGCACCACTCTTACATAGTGCACCGTTCAGGTAATATGGTGTGGTTTGGGACATTGCATAAAGATCCCTCATTGTAAAAACATTCCAAAACTGAGTCATCCAGAATCAGGAAGTGTCTCGGGAACATTCAGGCTGCTGCTGTGTCACACCGAGTTTACACCTACGCAGCAGAAGTGTGTGTGTGTGTGTGTGTGTGTGTGTGTGTGTGTGTGTGTGTGTGTGTGTGTGTGTGTGTGTGTGTGTGTGTGTGTGTGTGTGTGTGTTGTACACAGGTTGACAATCATGAGTCTTGTCCTGGAGCAGAACTAAGTGATTCCCACTTAGATAGGCAAAAAAATGTGTTTCTTTTGTTCTTATTCGAAAGGACCTCCCCGGAGGAAGTTGCCACCACTATTTTTGAAATCATTTCCTGTCCTAGAAATGAACTACAGGTTCAGAGTTTCCTCCTCTGAAGAATGATGAAGGATACTTATACAAAGTGGGAATTTCCACTTGATGAACATCAAAAAATGTCAGTGTAAGACTAGGTAACAACACATCCGCTGATCCTCAACATGGGGGCCCCTCAGGGGTGCGTGCTCAGCACCCTCCTGTACTCCCTGTTCACTCATGACTGCACGGCCAGGCACGACTCCGGCACCATCATTAAGTTTGCAGCTGACACAACAGCCTGATCACCGACAATGACAAGACAGCCGACAGGGAGGAGGTCAGAGACCTGGCCGTGTGGTGCCAGGACAACAACCTCTCCCTGAAGGCCCTGAAAATTGTCGAAGTCTCCAGCCACCCTAATCATAGACTCTCTGCTACCACACGACAATCGGCACTGTAGCGTCAAGTCGAGGTCCAAGAGGATTCTTAACAGCTTCTAGCCATAAGACTCCTGAACATCTAGTCAAATGGCTACCCAGACTTTTCACATTGCCCCCCCCCCCCTCTCTCCACATCACTGCCATACTCTGTTGTCATCTATGCATATTCACTTTAATTAACTCTACCTACAAGTACATGCTACCTTAACTAACTGGCACCCCTGTATATATTGTTATATTTTACTGCAGCTCTTTTTAATTTTTTTAATTTTAATTTTACCTTTATTTAACAAGTCAGTTAAGAACATATTCTTATATTCTTAATTATTTGTTACTTTTATCTCTTATTCTTATCCTTATATTTTTAAACTGCATTTTTGGTTAAGGGCTCGTAAGTAAGCATTTCACTTGTATTCGAATACCTGTTGTATTCGGCGCATGTGACTAATAAAATGTGATTTGATTTGTAGCTAGCTAACATGCTAACTTATCGAGCATGCTAACCTTATTTAGCATCTTAGCGTGCTAACCTTATTAAGCGTGCTAACCTTATTAAGCTTGCTAACCTTATCTAGCATGCTAACTTTATCTAGATGAATAATGTTATCTGTTGTTGCTACACCTATTTTTTTAAAGGTTGTGGTAATATTCCATTCAGAACAGACATTTCTAGGCGGCTTAATTTACCTTGTCCTGTGGCCGGTACTATTTAATGAAGCTGCCAGTTGAGGACTTGTGAGGAGCTGTTTCTCAAACTAGACACTCTACTGTACTTCTCCTCTTGCTCAGTTGTGCACCAGGGCCTCCCACTCCTCTTTATATTCTGGTTAGAGCCAGTTTGCGCTTTTCTGTGAAAGGAGAGGTACACAGCGTTGTACGAGATCTTCAGATTCTTGACAATTTCTCACATGGAATAGCCTTAATTTCTCAGAACAAGAATAGACTGATGAGTTTCAGAAGAAAGTTATTTGTTTCTAGACATTTTGAGCCTGTAATTAGAACCCACAAATGCTGATGCGATATCAGCTGATGTACGAAGGGCTATATAAATAAATTTGATTTGATTTGATTTGATTTGATTTGATGCTCCAGATACTCAACTAGTTTAAAAGACGGACAGTTGTATTGTTTCTTTAATCAGAACAACAGTTTTCAGCTGTGCTAACATAATTGCAAAATGATTTTCTAATGATCAATTAACCTTGTAAAATGATAAACTTGGATTAGCTAACACAACGTGCCATTGGAACACAGGAGTTGCTGATAATGGGCCTCTGTACACCTATAAGACATTCCATTAAAATCAGCCGTTTCCAGCTACATTAGTAGTTTACAACATTAACAATGTCTACACTGTATTTCTGATCAATATGATCTTATTTTATTGGACAAAAAAATGTGCTTTTCTTTCAAAAACAAGGACATTTCTAAGTGACCCAGGTGTCTACTTCATGAAGCTGGTAGAGAGGATGCCAAGAGTGTGCAAAGCTGTCATCAAGGCAAAGGGTGTCTACTTTGAAGAATCTCAAATATAAAATATATTTTGATTGGTTTAACACTTTTTGGGGGGATACTACATGATTCCATATGGTTTTTCTTCATAGGTTTGATGTCTTCACTATTATTCTATAATGTAGAAAATAGGAAAAATAAAGAAAAACCATTGCATGAGTAGTAGTGTCCAAACTTTTGACTGGTACTGTATATCTATATATATATTTTTGTATTTTTATTGTGTAATAGCAACACTTTCTGCCAGTAGCTACACAGACTTGTCCTCAACAACAGTTCACAACCACAGAATTACTCAAAGCTGCCAAGTCAAAAAACACTTACCAAACGTGGGCAACCGGTAGATATTTCTCATTTGGTGCCAACAGAAGCAAACAGAGCAAAACAGGGAGGAACGTTTACCAGAATTTGTCCAAAATAAACTCTTGTTTTTGTTCCAAATCGTTTTCAGTTTGAGCAAACAGTTTCCGTTGCAAATCCACTTTACTACAGTTTGGTCTAAACGAATACATCCCAGGTAGTAATTTTTAACTGACTTTGGTCACCGGCCTGTTGTCGCCGCGATGCAGACGGTGCAGCGGGGCCCGGGCCACCCACCTCGGCCCAGTGGATCATCAGACCGCCGATGGAGGTGAACAGATGGCGGAGCATTAAGCGAGACCGATAAGGAAGAGACACGAGAGGCCAGCAGCTAAACGTCAGCCATCAACCACTAGGACGTGAAAAGGAGGCCTTCTCCTCCAGACCGCACATCAGAGTCTCAGGGTTGTCATTTATTTATTCCACCAGATAAACAACAAGTTCTCTCTTGCTAATTACTAAAACTTTAAACTGATAACACTGCAAATGAGAGGATAAGGAAGTTATAGCAAACATATGTAGTGGTAAATGAGAGTTGTTTTAATGGTAGAACATTAATCTCATTGGTTAATGCCAAGCTCATTCTTCACCTTTACTCATCTTTCACTGAGTCACTGGCTTGCTGGGGCTCTCTCGTGCCGTCCCTGGGGGGGGTGCGTCACCTGGGTGGGTTGATTCACTGTTGTGGTCGGCCTGTCTGGGTTGCCCCCCCCCCCTTGGGTTACCGTGGCGGAGATCTTTGTGGGCTATACTCGGCCTTGTCTCAGGATGGTAAGTTGGTGGTTGAAGATATCCCTCTAGTGGTGTGGGGGCTGTGCTTTGGCAAAGTGGGTGGGGTTATATCCTTCCTGTTTGGCCCTGTCCGGGGGTGTCCTCGGATGGGGCCACAGTGTCTCCTGACCCCTCCTGTCTCAGCCTCCAGTATTTATGCTGCAGTAGTTTATGTGTCGGGGGGCTAGGGTCAGTTTGTTATATCTGGAGTACTTCTCCTGTCCTATTCGGTGTCCTGTGTGAATCTAAGTGTGCGTTCTCTAATTCTCTCCTTCTCTCTTTCTTTCTCTCTCTCGGAGGACCTGAGCCCTAGGACCATGCCCCAGGACTACCTGACATGAGGGCTCCTTGCTGTCCCCAGTCCACCTGGCCATGCTCCTGATCCAGTTTCAACTGTTCTGCCTTACTATTATTCAACCATGCTGGTCATTTATGAACATTTGAACATCTTGGCCACGTTCTGTTATAATCTCCACCCGGCACAGCCAGAAGAGGACTGGCCACCCCACATATGCTCTCTCTAATTCTCTCTTTCTTTCTCTCTCTCGGAGGACCTGAGCCCTAGGACCGTGCCCCAGGACTACCTGACATGATGGCTCCTTGCTGTCCCCAGTCCACCTGACTGTGCTGCTGCTCCAGTTTCAACTGTTCTGCCTTATTATTATTCGACCATGCTGGTCATTTATGAACATTTGAACATCTTGGTCATGTTCTGTTATAATCTCTACCCGGCACAGCCAGAAGAGGACTGGCCACCCCACATAGCCTGGTTCCTCTCTAGGTTTCTTCCTAGGTTTTGGCCTTTCTAGGGAGTTTTTCCTAGCCACCGTGCTTTTACACCTGCATTGTTTGCTGTTTGGGGTTTTAGGCTGGGTTTCTGTACAGCACTTTGAGATATCAGCTGATGTACGAAGGGCTATATAAATAAATTTGATTTGATTTGATTTGATTTGATTCACAAATCACTAACAGGCTGAATTGTTTGTCACGTTACACACGTTCAATATTGACCTATCACTGCTCACTAATCAGCCAAGCTTGAATCAATGATATTCATGAGTAGCGTATCATTTAAAATGACTCATTTCTGTGAACCCCTTTTCTAGTTGATGTTGTTTATGGTGTTTATGGTGTTTCTAGTGGGACTCCAAGTCAATGGAAAGTTGTTGCTGTCAGGTTTTTTTCTCACCAGAGTTGAGATTCTATTTCAAAATTGCCACTTAAAATATTTTTTTTCCTTTTTCCAGTGGTGATTTTAGCATGTAAATCTTGGATGGGCAAAAACAAAATACAAAATAAATCCACTACACAACACAACACTAAACAATACATTACATTAGTTGCACCATAACGGTGACCGACTGTGCCCACAAACGGCCTACATAAAGGAGTCCCGACAGCAGTCCCTACATCGTACCACTGCTACACCGGGCTATCAGCAGAGCCTTATCTGGCAGAAAAACAGTTCATTCAGCCTCATTTACTGCCTTTTAGAAAAACATAGCTGACATGGCTGACTTGCTAAATACAAAATGTGTTTTCTACTGACTATTGATATGTACAAACTATGGTGTGAGTGTTTTCTACTGACTATTGATATGTACAAGCTATGGTGTGAGTGTTTTCTACTGACTATTGATAAGTACAAGCTATGGCTTAAGGGGGCAACAAGCAGATCAGAGATAATAAGTCATTTCGATTAAGAGCTGGGACGGACGTAGTCAACATAACTAGTTGTCTTACAGTGTTCTCCCTGTACACCAAGTCAGAACCGTAGGATAAATAAAGGTGGACATATCAGCAGACAATGAAAGCTCTTACAATATTCAATGATTACATTTCTCAAAAACAGGTTTTAGGCTACATGTGCACCACCAACTCTGAACACTAGGCAAAATTATGAGGGGAAAATTGACCACAGTATTAGGGTGAGGCATATGGGCTACTAACAGCCTACTACACAACATACAGTTAGTATTGCTTTCTAAGCTACAGTCTACATATCTCCCTGGCATATTACATCATTTATACAGCAGCATACAATATGCTGTTGGACTCGCATCGTTGTGCTGTGTTCACTTGAACAGGAAGGTGGCCTCTTGGGCAAAATTTGTCATCAAAGTCTGGCTTTCTCTGGATTTATGGTGCATTCAAGACAACATGGAACTAAAAAAAAAGTTGAATCATTATGACGTCAGTGATCTTCAGGTCATACTTCTAGAAAGAGTGCTGAGTTTCGAATGTAGAATTCCAGGTTGGGTGAAAATTCATAACATATTTTCCCAGTCATAGCTCATTTTTCCCAAGTTCCCAGTTATCTTGAACTCATTAAAGTCAATTTTTTGCAGTTCCGAGTTAACAGTGGTTTTGAGCTCGGCACAAATCGATCCTCACTGACATAAATAATATCCTTTCCCCACATGTTGTGTCTGACGCTAGTTTTCTGGACATTATGTTGTTCTTAATCACCTTTTTATTCCTTAGTGTCTAAGACATTGGGGGATGCTGATATTGACTCAGGACCCCTTTAGGTATCCTAAAAATAGAATTTGATGAATTGATTGAGGCCTTTACTACTTAAAGTCCTTAGAAAGCATTGAATCAAACATTGAAAAATGGCAAAGAGGACAGTCAAAAAAATACATGATAAGAAACAAGGTTTTGAAGTGTTTGTCCTTCCAAAAAAGGAAAATATATATTTATATATATATATACACAAAAGTTTGGACACACCAACTCATTCAAGGGTTTTTCTTTATTTTTACTATTTTCTACATTGTAGAATTATCAAAACTATGAATTATCTCATTTATAATCACGTAGTAACCAAAAAAAAGTGTGAAACAAATCAAAATATATTTTATATCATTGAAAGTGGCCACGCGTTTGCCTTGATGACAGCTTTGCACACTCTTGGCATCCTCTCAACCAGCTTCAGGGAAGAATAGGCACCTTAGGACTGCTGCGAAGCGGAATTCCTCATTCCCAGAGAGAGCGAGCGAGACAGATCAGAGCGCGCGCACGAGAGAGAGAGAGAGGGAAAGAGAGAGAGAGAGAGAGAAAGAGAGATGGAGGGGGAGCAGATGGAGGGAGAGAGAGAGAGAGAGATGGAGGGGGAGCAGATGGAGGGAGAGAGAGAGAGAGAGAGAGAGAGAGAGAGAGAGAGAGAGAGAGAGAGAGAGAGAGAGAGAGAGAGAGAGAGAGAGAGAGAGAGAGAGATGGAGGGGGAGCAGATGGAGGAGAGAGAGAGAGAGAGAGAGAGCGAGCGAGACAGATCAGAGCGCGCGCACGAGAGAGAGAAAGAGAGAGAGGGAGAGAGAGAGAAAGAGAGAGAGAGAGAGAGAGAGAGAGAGAGAGAGAAAGAGAGAGAGAGAGAGAGAGAGAGAGAGAGAGAGAGAAGGGGGTCAAACGGAGAGAGAGGGGGGGGGCAGACGAAGAGAGAGAGGTGCAGAGAGAGTGGGAGCAGGTCTGCAGTCCGACTCTTGGCGTTCAGAGATAGAGACAGTAGCCTCCTATACTGTACCGCTTTAGGAAGGCTGCAATAGCCTAGGCTACTGGAAATACACTATCCATTAATTTCTCAAATCATCAGGATGATTTCAAATATCTTGTGGGTTGGGAACTTTTGAAAAGGGATCGTTTTGTTGGATTTTGGACAACCTGTATTATTCTCCGCTATTCTACGGCGTTCTTGCGTTCCACGGACCTTTGAAATGTGGATTACCGACATCGGTGATGATGCTGCTTGTTAACTGGGAATAAATAAGACGCGCGAACGATACCAGCACTAACCCCATGGGGCAAAGGGTTACACAAAAATAGGGATATCTCGTTTTTATCTATCCGCTCGAATCGAATGTAACATTTGGAGTGGACGAGGGATTTGTGTGAAGGTTTCCTATGGATAGATAAGTCACCACTTTGCCCCCCCCGCTCCCCGCCTGGGCTGAGTGGGCTCTGGGGTTTTCTCTCCCCCTCACCTCCTTCTCCGTGTGAGAATCCTCCTCCTGTGAGATAGATTCTGCTAACCCCGCGGTCCGCATGACATGGTTCAGTCCTGTTGTCGGTGCCGAGCCTCGATGCATTGGGATTTCTCTCAGCGCCGAACACCACTACCAAGTGAACCTTCTTTCTAAACCCGTCTAATAAAACGTGCCAGCTGCCCCCGAACAAAAAAAAAAACACACCTGCCATGACCGCCTCTTCGAACCGGGACGGAACCGGACACATTACCGGGCACGTTCGGAGGACTGCATGCAGATGTGTTAGCAGGCATACCAGGACCTGGCCAAGGAAAGTGCACGGAATACGGATTTTTGAGCTAATGAAGGCAGGAGTAGCAGCGCGCCATTGGAACCGGGTTCTGTTCTTGTTTATGGGGCTATTGGCAGCCTCAGCCTCAGCCTCAGCCTCAGCCTCGGTTAAGGGTATTGAGGGTAAGTTTCCCTCCTCTAACTGCTGCTGCTGCTGTGATGTGTTGGATATTAAATACACGATGGAGAGAGTAGCCGCAACATTGGTCCCGCTCACTGCCAGAATACCAAACTAATGATTTAGCCGGTAATGCACGTCCCTTTCCATTCCAAGTGGGACCGTTAGCCTATGATTGATGTGGGTGTGGGTGGATTTCCGTGTTTTCTGACACAGTGGAATGCTCAGAACAGGGCTAGCTGTGCGGTGGTGTCTCACTCCGTGTTCTGTGGACACGAGCAGCACCGAATTTCATTTAATCGAATGTGTTTTTTTTTCCTCTCCATGAAATGAAAGGAAATATGATAATGGCGGGAGAAGAGATTACAACCGTGTAACTGTCCGTCGGCATGGGTAGTTCTCTCGGTGTTGGGACTTGATTCGGTGGTGAGACGCCGGTGAATCGGTTTAGGTGGTCTACGCGAGTACGGGCTGAACGTCTGTTATGTCATGATGTGTATTGGGCATTTCTTATCATTGTCTTATTTTAACCATCTCAAAGGATAGTTTTACTCTGCCTAAAAGTATGGTTATCTTCGCTTTGCCTGTACGTTCTCCGCAAGGTAAAATGAATGGGTTTATTGACCCTTCGCTGTCCGTGGTGCTGAATCTATCAGCAAACTTTCAACATTATTGTATAGGTACGAAAGCCAGACGTGTGTGTGTGTGTGTGTGTGTGTGTGTGTGTGTGTGTGTGTGTGTGTGTGTGTGTGTGTGTGTGTGTGTGTGTGTGTGTGTGTGTGTGTGTGTGTGTGTGTGTGTGTGTGTGTGTGTGTGTGTGTGTGCTTGACGGGGACATTTACACAATTCCATTCGACATGGACTCAAGCACAACTATGATGTTTATGTTGAATTGTATGTACAGTTGACACACGGGGCAACAGTGTCCCAACTGCCCTCGGCATTCAACAAATCACGTGTGATGACAATAGTTCACTCTTCTTTGTCAGATGTGACGGGTAGCCTGTTATTCGGGTGTTATGTCAGGTTGTTAGGCGAACCGACAGGGACAACAGTCTCCCAACGACCCTTTACATTGTTCACAGCTGTGGATGTGCAGCTACAATAGACACCTGGAATGACACAATGACAACCCCAGGTTTAACCACTGCCTGGCTTGGTATCATGATGCTATGGATACAGAGATTATTTATAGAGGGAGATAAGGACAGAGTCGGGTGGAAGTTTAGACGGTCAGTTAAATATAAGATTTGTCCAAAATGGCACCCTCTTCTCTATACTACTGTTGACCAGTGCCCAGAATTATGGTCTAAAGTAGTGCACTATATAGGGAATAGGGTTCCATAGGGCTCTGGTCTAAAGTAGTGCACAATATATAGGGCTCTGGTCTAAAGTAGTGCACAATATATAGGGAATAGGGTGCCATAGGGTTCTGGTCTAAAGTAGTGCACTATATAGGGAATAGGGTGCCATAAGGGCTCTGGTCTAAAGTAGTGCACAATATAGGGAACAGGGTGCCATAGGAATCTGGTCAAAATGAGTGTAGTATAATAGTGAATAGGGTGCCATTTTGGGATGCACAGCAGTCACATGCTCCACAGTGGCTTGTTATACAACACGTCTTATAACACAATAATTAATGCATTGCATGGCTGTTTTAGCGTACTCATCAATAAATCTGCCTGTTTTGCATCGTATCATCATAAATCTTGCTTTGTCATATAAATCGCTCCGGTCTAGAGAGGAGACAGACCAAGGGACATGCACACTGATCTCAGTTCATATTGACGATTGGATTTCAACATGCCCCCCTAATTTACCACCATACGTCCAGTTTGGCCAACGCTACCGTTCCCTTGCCCGCTGGTTCTGGGGATGCTCTGTGGATGTTCTGTGGATGCTCTGTGGATGCTCTGTGGATGCTCTGTGGATGCTCTGTGGATGTTCTGTGGATGTTCTGTGGATGTTCTGTGGATGTTCAAAGGATGTTCTGTGGATGTTCTGTGGATGTTCTGTGGATGCTCTGTGGATGTTCTGTGGATGTTCTGTGGATGCTCTGTGGATGTTCTGTGGATGCTCTGTGGATGTTCTGTGGATGTTCTGTGGATGCTCTGTGGATGTTCTGTGGATGCTCTGTGGATGTTCTGTGGATGTTCTGTGGATGCTCTGTGGATGCTCTGTGGATGTTCTGTGGATGCTCTGTGGATGTTCTGTGGATGTTCTGTGGATGTTCTGTGGATGCTCTGTGGATGTTCTGTGGATGCTCTGTGGATGTTCAAAGGATGTTCTGTGGATGTTCTGTGGATGCTCTGTGGATGTTCTGTGGATGCTCTGTGGATGTTCTGTGGATGCTCTGTGGATGTTCTGTGGATGCTCTGTGGATGTTCTGTGGATGTTCTGTGGATGCTCTGTGGATGTTCTGTGGATGCTCTGTGGATGTTCTGTGGATGCTCTGTGGATGTTCTGTGGATGTTCTGTGGATGCTCTGTGGATGTTCTGTGGATGCTCTGTGGATGTTCTGTGGATGCTCTGTGGATGTTCTGTGGATGCTCTGTGGATGCTCAAAGGATGCTCTGTGGATGTTCTGAGAATGTTCTGTGGATGTTCTGTGGATGTTCTGAGTAGGTTCTGTGGATGTTCTGTGGATGTTCTGTGGATGTTCTGAGGATATTCTGTGGATGTGTGGCGCTTAATGGACAAGGCTTTATGTCTTAGCTGTGTATGACACACTTCCTCTGCATGTAATCACATCCATTAGATCACAGAATCAAATTGATTCTATGTTATTGTATTTCTATGACTCGGGTCTAGATATCTTTCAGCCCCCAACACACACACACACACACACACACACACACACACACACACACACACACACACACACACACACACACACACACACACACACACACACACACACACACACACACACACACACACACACACACACAAAAACATTCTCAAGCTTTCCTCAAGCTAGGGCACTAGCTTTGTCCTTACGATCCTTAAACATCATTGACACACTTCGAATAACAAGGGGTTTACTCTTCATCAATACCTCCAATTGAAAACAACAGTTTATGTGTATAATATATATATATATATATATTTATATTTTTATGTGGATTGACGATATAGTGATGTGGATAGTTCTAGTGCTTTTTTTCCTTATTTTTTCGAACGGAGAAGTTTACACCTCTCTTATGAGTGAAGAGTAATGACAAACACACAGCCTATTACCATGCCCCCCCCCCCATTTCCAAAAGCAGTGTTTCATATGATAATACATCACTGTATTATAAAATACCAAGGAAGACAGCTCAACTGTGTCATATTGGCCTTCAAAGCAGTTCATACAGGTTATTCTAAAGAAACAGTATCATGACCATCCTCCTCCCCCCTGTAGTGTTGCCAGCCACCAGCAGCAGTTACCCTGTCCTCCCATTGAGCGGCACCAGAGCCTCACACTATACTGACTAGTAGATCTCTACAGAGCACAGAGTCTAACTCTCTCCATACATCACATCACAGAGTCTAACTCTCTCCATACATCACAGAGTCTAACTCTCTCCATACATCACAGTCTAACTCTCTACATACATCACATCACAGAGCCTAACTCTCTCCATACATCACAGAGTCTAACTCTCTCCATACATCACAGTCTTACTCTCTCCACACATCACAGAGTCTAACTCTCTCCATACATCACATCACAGAGTCTAACTCTCTCCATACATCACAGTCTAATTCTCTCCATACATCACATCACAGAGTCTAACTCTCTCTATACATCACATCACAGTCTAACTCTCTCCATACATCACATCACAGAGTCTAACTCCATACATCACATCACAGTCTAACTCTCACCATACATCACATCACAGAGTCTAACTCTCTCTATACATCACATCACAGTCAAACTCTCTCCATACATCACAGAGTCTAACTCTCTCCATACATCACAGTCTTACTCTCTCCATACATCACAGAGCTTAACTCTCTCCATACATCACAGAGTCTAACTCTCTCCACACATCACAGAGCCTAACTCTCTCCATACATCACAGAGTCTAACTCTCTCCACACATCACAGAGCCTAACTCTCTCCATACATCACATCACAGTCTAACTCTCTCCATACATCACATCACAGTAACTCCCTCCATACATCACATCACAGAGCCTAACTCTCTCCATACATCACATCACAGTCTAACTCTCCACATACATCACATCACAGTCTACCTCTCTCCATGCATCACAGAGTCTAACTCTCTCCATACATCACATCACAGAGTCTAACTCTCTCCATACATCACATCACAGTCTAACTCCCTCCATACATCACAGAGCCTAACTCTCTCCATACATCACAGAGTCTAACTCTCTCCATACATCACATCACAGAGTCTAACTCTCTCCATACATCACAGAGTCTAACTCTCTCCATACATCACAGAGTCTAACTCTCTCCATACATCACAGAGTCTAACTCTCACCATACATCACAGTCTAACTCTCTCCATACATCACAGAATCTAACTCTCTCCACACATCACAGTCTAACTCTCTCCATACATCACATCACAGTCTACCTCTCTCCATACATCACAGTCTAATTCTCTCCATACATCACATCACAGAGTCTACCTCTCTCCATACATCACAGTCTAACTCTCTCCATACATCACATCACAGTCTACCTCTCTCCATACATCACAGAGTCTAACTCTCTCCATACATCACAGTCTAACTCTCTCCATACATCACATCACAGTCTACCTCTCTCCATACATCACAGTCTAACTCTCTCCATACATCACATCACAGAGTCTACCTCTCTCCATACATCACAGTCTAACTCTCTCCATACATCACATCACAGTCTACCTCTCTCCATACATCACAGAGTCTAACTCTCTCCATACATCACAGTCTAACTCTCTCCATACATCACATCACAGAGTCTAACTCTCTCCATGCATCACAGAGTCTAACTCTCACCATACATCACATCACAGAGTCTAACTCTCACCATACATCACATCACATATTCTAACTCTCTCCATACATCACAGAGTCTAACTCTCATCATACATCACATCGCAGAGTCTAACTCTCACCATACATCACATCACATAGTCTAACTCTCACCATACATCACAGAGTCTAACTCTCACCATACATCACAGAGTCTAACTCTCTCCATACATCACAGAGTCTAACTCTCACCATACATCACAGATTCTAACTCTCTCCATACATCACAGAGTTTAACTCTCTCCATACATCTCAGAGCCTAACTCTCTCCATACATCACAGTCTAACTCTCTCCATACATCACAGTAACTCCCTCCATACATCACAGAGCCTAACTCTCTCCATACATCACATCGCAGTCTAACTCTCCACATACATCACATCACAGTCTACCTCTCTCCATGCATCACAGAGTCTAACTCTCTCCATACATCACATCACAGAGTCTAACTCTCTCCATACATCACATCACAGAGTCTAACTCTCTCCATACATCACAGTCTAACTCTCTCCATACATCACATCACAGAGTCTAACTCTCTCCATGCATCACAGAGTCTAACTCTCACCATACATCACATCACAGATTCTAACTCTCTCCATACATCACAGAGTCTAACTCTCACCATACATCACATCACAGAGTCTAACTCTCACCATACATCACATCACAGAGTCTAACTCTCTCCATACATCACAGAGTCTAACTCTCACCATACATCACAGAGTCTAACTCTCTCCATACATCACAGAGTCTAACTCTCTCCATACATCACAGTCTAACTCTCTCCATACATCACATCACAGAGTCTAACTCTCTCCATACATCACAGAGTCTAACTCTCACCATACATTACAGAGTCTAACTCTCACCATACATCACAGAGTCTAACTCTCTCCATACATCACATCACAGAGTCTAACTCTCTCCATGCATCACAGAGTCTAACTCTCACCATACATCACATCACAGATTCTAACTCTCTCCATACATCACAGAGTCTAACTCTCACCATACATCACATCGCAGAGTCTAACTCTCACCATACATCACATCACAGAGTCTAACTCTCTCCATACATCACAGAGTCTAACTCTCACCATACATCACAGAGTCTAACTCTCTCCATACATCACAGAGTCTAACTCTCTCCATACATCACAGAGTCTAACTCTCTCCATACATCACATCACAGAGTCTAACTCTCTCCATACATCACAGAGTCTAACTCTCACCATACATTACAGAGTCTAACTCTCACCATACATCACAGTCTAACTCTCACCATACATCACAGAGTCTAGCTCTCTCCATACATCACAGAGTCTAACTCTCTCCATACATCACATCACAGAGTCTAACTCTCTCCATACATCACATCACAGAGTCTAACTCTCTCCATACATCACATCACACCAGCAGTGGTTCTGTATCCAGCTACAGCCTGTATGCTTGCAGCCCACATCTCATGTACATTTTGGACTCTATTGGAGAGAAAATAAGACAAATGTCGTTACCGGTTGTGTTTGAAATCATAGGGTGGATACTTGTAAGGCATATGTCATGGGCTGCTTACTGCACTTTAGTTTTACAATCTATTTCACTTGCTTTGGCAATGTAAACATAGTTTTTCGCCGCGCCAGTAAAAGATCGCTTGATTTGATTTGTATAAGTCTGTTGGTCGTGGTCAAAACTAACGTTGTAGAAGCCTTTGTCAATACGATGACGATGGAACTGAAGCCTTGTCTGTTTTCTTGCACAATGACACCTTTTCTAGACTGTAACACAATTGGAGAGGCCTGTATTTATATGGACCAGTTTTGTCTTTACCAAGCTATTGATTTTATGACATCCAATTCACTTCATATAATTCTAAAGCTCCGTTCTTCTTGTCCATATACAGTTAGATTAAAGCAGTGATTTGATGACAAGGTCTGAAACGTTTCTGACACTCATTTATATTGAGACGAGTCAACAGCAGCAGTGCTCTATCGTACCTCGCGTACAACCTCGTTCCCCACGGACCCCCGGTTCAATAACACGGTCCCCACGGAACCCTGGTTCAATACCACGGTCTCCACGGACCCCCGGTTCAATACCACGGTCTCCACGGACCCCCGGTTCAATACCACGGTCTCCACGGACCCCCGGTTCAATACCACGGTCCCCACGGATCCCCGGTTCAATACCACAGTCTCCACGGACCCCCGGCTTAATATCACAGTCTCCACGTACCCCCGGGTCAGTACCACGGTCTCCACGGCTCCCGGCTCAATACCACGGTCTCCACGGACCCCCGGTTCAATACCACGGTCTCCACGGACCCCCGGTTCAATACCACGGGCCCCACGGATCCCCGGTTCAATACCACGGTCTCCACGGACCCCCGGCTTAATATCACAGTCTCCACGTACCCCCGGGTCAGTACCACGGTCTCCACGGCTCCCGGCTCAATACCACGGTCTCCACGGACCCCCGGTTCAATACCACGGTCTCCACGGACCTCCGGTTCAATACCACGGTCCCCACGGATCCCCGGTTCAATACCACAGTCTCCACGGACCCCCGGCTTAATATCACAGTCTCCACTTACCCCCGGGTCAGTACCACGGTCTCCACGGCTCCCGGCTCAATACCACGGTCTCCACGGACCCCCGGTATCAATACCACGGTCTCCCCACGGACCCCCGGTATCAATACCACGGTCCCCACGGACCCCTGGTATCAATACCACGGTCTCCATGGACCCCCAGTTCAATACCACGGTCTCCTCACAGACCCCCAGTTCAATACCACGGTCTCCACGGACCCCCAGTTCAACACCACGGTCTCCCCACGGACCCCCGGTATCAATACCAGGGTCTCCTCACGGACCCCCGGTATTAATACCACGGTCTCCACGGACCCCCGGCTTAATAAGATAATAAATCTTCATTCGTTTATTTCTGGGATGGAGGCAATGGGAGGATGAGAGGAGAGGGTAGGAGGGGACTGTAGAGGCTAAATAGAACAATGAGGATGGATAGAACTGGGGAGAAGAGAAGGAGGGAGGGAGGATGATAGGAGATGGAAGGAGGTAAAAGTGAGGGAGATCAGAATCATTGCAGATGATGTCCAACTGATTAGCCAGCTCTGTGAGTTCTGACGCGCCAACTTGATGATATTAGATCACTGGTTACTCCCCTCGAGCATGAGATAATCAAGCCAATACACCCACCTGACCCCCCGCACGGCCCGGCTGCCTGCCTTCAAGAGCATCACCTTTCATCCTTCTTCTGAATTTACCTACACCCGTCTCCGGTTACAGTTAGCTAATCAAGCTCATCTTGAGGCTATGCTGAAGTAGCGCTGTCAGTGTGTGTGGCCATGATACAACGGCTTGTAACGTAATGGGAGTTCATGGTGGCAGGGCAGGAAGCCTCTGTTGTCGTGCAAGCATTGATACCTCTAATGTCTAATTTCAGTGAGATGCTGTTAGTTATTCACGCCCAAGTTGACATAGCCTACACACTTGCGTTGTGTAAGTGTGTAAGTGTGTGTGTGTGGACAGTGCTGGATTAATGCAGGGGCTTACTGGGGCTGAATCCCTTTGGCCCAGGTTCGTGGGGGGCCCAAGAGGCCAAAATAAAAATAAAAAAAAAAATAATAAAATATATATATATATATATATATATATATATGGAAATATATATCTATATATATAGAAATATATATATATATATATATATATAGAAATATATATATTTTTTCTTTTGGCCTCTTGGGCCCCCCACAAACCTGGGCCAAAGGGATTCAGCCCCAGTAAGGCCCCAGTATATATTATCTTAATGTCCTAAATACAACAGAGAGCATCATTTAGTCAGAGAGGATCAATAGTTTTATTTGTATTTATTTTTTTATTCTGCACAGAAATAAAGGAACAGCAACACAGGGTTTTGGGTCACAATGAGATGCCAGAACAGCTTCAATAGGTTCTACAAGTGGACATAAAACATGCCAGGAAAATGCACCCCACACAATAACATAAAGTTTATATCCCTCATATTTACTCAAGCGTTTCCATTATTTTGGCAGTTGCCTGTTGCCTACAGTCGGGGAGGACGCCGTTTAGGCAGGATGCGCGCCAAATACACAGCTTGTTGAATCGTTGCCATAGATATAATCCGTAGAAAGGGGTTGGTAACATCTAACCCTGGAAATTTGACTATTAAACTCATGGGTACACTAGCAAGGCCTGCCAGTCTTGACTTGAATGGGAACTACCATCTATGGGTTATATTTCTATGGCTGCCAGTCCTGACTTGAATGGGAACTACCATCTATGGGTTATATTTCTATGGCTGCCAGTCCTGACTTGAATGGGAACTGCCATCTATGGGTTATATTTCTATGGCTGCCAGTCCTGACTTGAATGGGAACTGCCATCTATGGGTTATATTTCTATATTTCTTCGGCTTGCAAGACTCCAGCTTCTTTCCTCCAAACATAACGATGGTCATTATGTCCGAAAAGTTATATTTTTGTTTCATCAGACCAGAGGACCTTTCTCCAGAAAGTACAATCTTTGTCCTCATGTGCAGTTGCAAACCATAGTCTGGCTTTTTTAATGGTGGTTCTGGAGCAATGGCTTTTTTCTTGCTGAGCGGCCTTTCAGGTTATGTCGACATAGGACGTGTTTTACTGTGGATATAGATACCGTTGTACCTGTTTCCTCCAGCATCTTCACAAGGTCCTTTGCTGTTGTTCTGGGATTGATTTGCACTTTTCACACCAAAGTACGCTCATCTCTTGGAGACAGAATGTCACGTTCTGACCTTTGCTCTTTTATCATGACTTTCTTTTAGTATGGTCAGGGCGTGAGTTGGGTGGGTTGTCTATGTTCATTTTTCTATGTTGTGTTTTTGAGTTTGGCCTGGTATGCTTCTCAATCAGAGGCAGGTGTCGTTAGTTATCTCTGATTGAGAATCATACTTAGGTAGCCCTTCTGTTCAGTGTTTTTCCCAGCACCATTCAGGACTGTTCATTTGTCGTTTTATGTATTGTTTCAGTGTTCAATTACTTTATTAAAGAATATGGACACTTACAACGCTGCACATTGGTCCTCTTCTTCTTCCACCTACGACAAACGTTGCACAACGTGTCTCCTTCCTGAGCGGTATGACGGCTGCGTGGTCCCATGGTGTTTATACTTGCGTAATGTTGTTTGTACAGATGCACTTGGTACCTTTAGGTGTTTCGAAATTGCTCCGAAGGATGAACCAGACTTGTGGAGGTCTACAATTTGTTTTCTGAGTTCTTGGATGATTTCTTTTGATTTTCCCATTATGACAAGCAAGGATTAGCCTATCAGAAGCTTCTAAAGCCATGACATCAGTTTCTGGAATTTTCCAAGCTGCTTAAGAACATGCACTAAGTCAATTTAGTGAAATAATACGGGTGCTGAGGTAATAATCTGTCTGTAAACAATTGTTGGGAAAATGACTTGTGTCGTGTACAAAGTAGATGTCCTAACCGACTTGCCAAAACTATAGTTTGTTAACAAGACATTTGTGGAGTGGTTGAAAAACGAGTTTTAATGACTCCAACATAAGTGTATGTAAACTTCCGACGTCAACTGTAAATTACATAGACGTGCAATAAATGTGTTTAGAAAAGGTGTGACTAACAAATGTTTTGAAAAGGCGTGACCCTCCTAACAAATGTTTCCCATGTGTGGAAGTACTTAATACGCCTCAACTGTAGCCACATTGCAAATATTCATATGGTTTTAGCAAATATTCCTACGGTTTGATTATAAAGGGATTTTTCATCAACAAAGGGGGGGGGTTACGATTCCTTAATCCAGCCCTGTGTGTGGGGAGTTATGTCCTCGCTCAGTCACGAGACACTTACATGTTCTCTCGGGCTCAGTCTTCCGAGACCAAAGAAGGCAAACGCCTGCTTTCACATAAAGCCTCTGGAGTTTCTAAACACACAGACGACCAACTACAACTCCTCCTTCAAGGCTTTTACAGGACCTCTGTTGAGCATAGTGTGTCAAATCAACAGTTTTTATTTTATCCTCAAAGAGGTACACCTAGGCTAGGATCATCACACGTGTCCATCAATAGAGGTGGCAGAATGTATTGGCTCAAAAGCGTATTATTTTAGATTGACATTATAGAGGCATAATGTATTCATATATCCTTGGTCGTGTGTCCACTGCCTGTTCCCTACGCAGCGCTACTGGAGAGAGCGTCATGTGTTCTGTCCATAGAGGCATTTAGCTCCCTCACTGACGCAGAGGCAGAGTGCCGTTTCAGGACCGCGGAGAGCAGTTAGTCTCAGTGGTGGATGGCCGAGATACAGTCCGGTTCGGCACAACTGATAGTTCAGCCAGCGCGATTAGCACAGCTGTACTGCCCAAATGCAAGGGACTCTCTGGCGGGCTGGAAAATAATAATGCACGGGGGGGGGGGGGCATGTGAAACACAGCTTTAGGGATGTATGGCTGTAACGACCACTTATTCACAGTCAAATGGCAAAACTGAGTCGTTTTTAGGGGGTCGTCATTTTCTAATTTCTCTCTTTCTCTGCCCCCGTTCCGCCTCTCTCTCTCTCTCTCTCTCTCTCTCTCTCTCTCTCTCTCTCTCTCATTGATTGGCTGTGAGCCTCTGTGGATTCCTTCATTCTCTCTCTCTCTCTCTCTCTCTCTCTCTCTCTCTCTCTCTCTCTCTCATTGATTGGCTGTGAGCCTCTGTGGATTCCTTCATCTCTCTCTCTCTCTCTCTCTCTCTCTCTCTCTCTCTGATTGGCTGTGAGCCTCTATGGATTCCTTCATTCTCTCTCTCTCTCTCTCTCTCTCTCTCTCTCTCTCTCTCTCTGATTGGCTGTGAGCCTCTGTTGATTCCTTAATTCTCTCTCTCTCTCTCTCTCTCTCTCTCTCTCTCTCTCTCTCTCTCTCTCTCTCTCTCTCATTGATTGGCTGTGAGCCTCTGTGGATTCCTTCATCTCTCTCTCTCTCTCTCTCTCTCTCTCTCTCTCTCTCTCTCTCTCTCTCTCTGATTGGCTGTGAGCCTCTGTGGATTCCTTCATTCTCTCTCTCTCTCTCTCTCTCTCTCTCTCTGATTGGCTGTGAGCCTCTGTGGATTCCTTCATTCTCTCTCTCTCTCTCTCTCTCTCTCTCTCTCTCTCTCTCTCTCTCTCTCTCTCTCTCATCTGATTGGCTGTGAGCCTCTGTGGATTCCTTCATTCTCTCTCTCTCTCTCTCTCTCTCTCTCTGATTGGCTGTGAGCCTCTGTGGATTCCTTCATCTCTCTCTCTCTCTCTCTCTCTCTCTCTCTCTCTCTCTCTCTCTGATTGGCTGTGAGCCTCTGTGGATTCCTTCATTCTCTCTCTCTCTCTCTCTCTCTCTCTCTCTCTCTCTCTCTCTCTCTCTCTCTCTCTCTCATTGATTGGCTGTGAGCCTCTGTGGATTCCTTCATTCTCTCTCTCTCTCTCTCTCTCTCTCTCTCTCTCTCTCTCTCTCTCTGATTGGCTGTGAGCCTCTGTGGATTCCTTCATTCTCTCTCTCTCTCTCTCTCTCTCTCTCTCTCTCTCTGATTGGCTGTGAGCCTCTGTGGATTCCTTCATTTCTCTCTCTCTCTCTCTCTCTCTCTCTCTCTCTCTCTCTCTCTCTCTCTCTCTCTCTCTCTGATTGGCTGTGAGCCTCTGTGGATTCCTTCATTCTCTCTCTCTCTCTCTCTCTCTCTCTCTCTCTCTCTCTCTCTCTCTCTCTCTCTCTCTCTCTCTCTCTCTCATTGATTGTCTGTGAGCCTCTGTGGATTCCTTCATTCTCTCTCTCTCTCTCTCTCTCTCTCTCTCTCTCTCTCTCTCTCATTGATTGGCTGTGAGCCTCTGTGGATTCCTTCATTCTCCCAGATAATCATTGGAACAAAAATAAACAGCGTTGGCTTTATCTGTTTGTTTACCATGAAGAGGTATGGAATGTTAAACAGACCGGATATCCTACACACTGCAACACACTTCTATAAGACTACATAATGTGTTTCCTCTTACAGACCCCCCAGACAGAGGGAAGGATGGAGCGGGAGGAAGGGAGGGAGGGAGGGAAGAGAGGAAGACAGAGGGAAGGATGGAGGAAGGGAGGAAGGAAGAGAGGAAGAGAGAGGGAAGAATGGAGCGGGAGGAAGGGAGGGGAGAGAGGGAAGGATGGAGGGGGAGGAAGGGAGGGAGGAAGAGGGAGAGAGAGAAGGATGGAGGGAGGGAGGGAGGGAGGGAGGGGGAGGGAGGGAGGGAGGGAGGGAGGGAGGGAGGGAGGGAGGGAGGGAGGGAGGGAGGGAGGGAGGGAGGGAGAGGGAGAGAAGAGAGGGAGATGGAGAGAAGGATGGAGAGGGAGGGAGGGAAGAGAGAGAGAGAGAGAGAAGGGTGGAGAGGGAGGAAGGGAGGGAGGGTGGAAGAGGGAGAGAGAGAAAGATGGAGGAAGGGAGGAAGGGAGGGAGGGAGGGAAGAGAGGAAGAGGATACCTCAGTTTCAAGGGTATTTCTTTAACCTCTCTGGGACAGTTCGGGACAGTAGCGTCCCACCTCGCCAACAGCCAGTGAAATTGCAGGGCGCCAAATTCATAACAACAGAAATCTCATAATTAAAATGTTTCAACCATACAAGTATTTTACACCATTTTAAAGATACACTTCTCGTTAATCCAACCAACCACAGTCCGATTTTAAAAAGGCTTTTCGGCGAAATGGCATTCAGCCATTTTCCAACCAAAGAGAGGAGTCACAAAAAGCAGAAATATAGATAAAATGAATCACTAACCTTTGACGATCTTCATCAGATGACACTCCCAGGACTCAATGTTACACAATAAATGTATGTTTTGTTCGATCAAGTAAATATGTATATCCAAAAACCTCAGATTACATTGGCGCCATGTTCAGAAATGCCTCCAAAACATCCAGAGAAATTGCCACATTAAATAACAGAAATCACAAACTTTGATGAAAGATACATGTTTCAGATTTCAAAAAAGCTTTATGGCAAACGCACGATATTCAATAATCTGAGAACAGCGTTCAGATACAAAAGCAAGCAATACAGTTACCCGCCAAGTTGTGGGGTCAACAAAAGTCATAAATAGCATTATAAATCTTCACTTACCTTTGCTGATCTTCGTCAGAATGCACTCCCAGGACTGTATTTGTTTGGGGATTACATCCATATTTATGTCCAAATACCTCAGTTTTGTTTGTGCGTTTAGTTCACTATTCCAAAGGCACAATGTACGAGCGCAAAATCCAGACGACAAGTCAAAAGAGTTCCATTACAGTTTATAGAAACATGTCAAACGATGTTTACAATCAATCTTTAGGGTCTTTTTTATAATAAATCTTTAATAATATTCCAACCGGACCATAGCGTATAAAGAGGAAAACGAAGGAACGCGTGACCACGCAGTAAACACCTGTTTGGCCTCAGCCTAGTCCACTTGTTTAACCTCTTGCTCCTAGCTGGCACGCAGGCGTCCCATCTAGAACTCTGGAAATGCAAATGCGCTATGCTAAATGCTAATAGTATTAGTTAAAACTCAAACGTTCATTAAAATACACATGCAGGGTATTGAATTAAAGCTACACTCGTTGTGAATCCAGGCAACAAGTCAGATTTTTAAAATGCTTTTCGGTGAAAGCATGAGAAGCTATTATCTGATAGCATGTAACACCCCAAAAGACCCGCAGGGGACGTAAACAAAATAATTAGCATAGTCGTTCACCGCTACACAAACCGCACAAATAAAATATAAAACATTCATTACCTTGGGATTTTTGACCATCTTCTTTGTTGGCACTCCTAGATGTCCCATAATCATTATTGGGTCTTTTTTTCGATTAAATCGGTCCATATATAGCCTAGATATCGATCTATGAAGACTGTGTGATAAACGGAAAAAATAGCGTTTCATAACGTAACGTCATTTTTTTAAATTCAAAAAGTCGACGATAAACTTTCACAAAACACTTCAGAAATACTTTTGTAATGCAACATTAGGTATTAGTACATGTTAATAAGCGATAAAATTCATCAGGAGGCGATGTCAATACTATAGGTGTCTGTCTCAAAAAATGTCTTGGAGAGAGCTATGACTCCCATCCTCAAACATCCTGGTCCGGAGACCTTTGGAAGGAATCGATTCCCTTGATTCGGTTAGACCAAGAATCAATTGGAATCAAATGACAAGACTCTAGACAACGTGTGGAAGCTGTAGGCACTGCAACCTCGGCCTCATTTAATTCAGTTCACTTTGAACAAATCCTTGAAGTCGCGGATGGATATTTATTTCCATTTTCAGTGATCAGATTTTCCTGCACTTTTCGACGAAACGCACGTTCTGTTATAGTCACAGCCGTGATTTAACCAGTTTTATAAACGTCTGAGTGTTTTCTATCCACACATACTAATCATATGCATATACTATATTCCTGGCCTGAGTAGCAGGGCGCTGAAATGTTGCGCGATTTTTAACAGAATGTTCGAAAAAGGGTCGACTTAACAGGTTATGGCTGCAATCCCGATACCGGGACCGATATGACAACTACCAGTAAAAATAGAGGGCGCCAGATTTAAACCACAGAAATCTCATAATTACAATTCCTAAAACATACATGTGTCTTATAACATTTTAAATCTATTTTCGTTGTTAATCCCACCAAAGTGTCCGATTTCAAATAGGCTTTTCAGCGAAAACCCTACAAACGATTATGTTAGATCTCCACCAAACCACAATAAGCACAGCCATTTTCCAGCCAAATATAGCCTTCACAAAAACCAGAAATAAAAGATAAAATGAATCACTAACCTTGAATTATCTTCATCAGATGACACTCATATGACTTCATGTTACACAATACATGCATGTTTTGTTTGATAAAGTTCATATTTATATTAAAAAAATCTGAGTTTACATTGGTGCGTTAGATTCACTAGTTCCAAAAACATCAAATCAAATCAAATTTTATTTGTCACATACACATCGTTAGCAGATGTTAATGCGAGTGTGGCGAAATGCTTGTGCTTCTAGTTCCGACAATGCAGTGATAACCAACAAGTAATCTAACTAACAATTCCAAAACTACTGTCTTATACACAG
Source organism: Oncorhynchus keta (assembly GCF_023373465.1). Taxonomy (NCBI): domain Eukaryota; kingdom Metazoa; phylum Chordata; class Actinopteri; order Salmoniformes; family Salmonidae; genus Oncorhynchus; species Oncorhynchus keta. The sequence goes on along the minus strand of NC_068439.1, from coordinate 4,546,990 downwards.
TGTAAGGGGATAAATAATATGTACATAAGGATATATGAATGAGTGATGGTACAGGGCAGCATACAGTAGATGGTATCGAGGACAGTATATACATATGAGATGAGTATGTAGACAAAGTAAACAAAGTGGCATAGTTAAAGTGGCTAGTGATACATGTATTACATAAGGATGCAGTCGATGATATAGAGTGCAGTATATACGTATGCATATGAGATGAATAATGTAGGGTAAGTAACATTATATAAGGTAGCATTGTTTAAAGTGGCTAGTGATATATTTACATCATTTTCATTCAATTCCCATTATTAAAGTGGCTGGAGTTGGGTCAGTGTCAATGAGAGTGTGTTGGCAGCAGCCACTCAATGTTAGTGGTGGCTGTTTAACAGTCTGATGGCCTTGAGATAGAAGCTGTTTTTCAGTCTCTCGGTCCCAGCTTTGATGCACCTGTACTGACCTCGCCTTCTGGATGATAGCGGGGTGAACAGGCAGTGGTTCGGGTGGTTGATGTCCTTGATGATCTTTATGGCCTTCCTGTAACATCGGGTGGTGTAGGTGTCCTGGAGGGCAGGTAGTTTGCCCCGGTGATGCGTTGTGCAGACCTCACTACCCTCTGGAGAGCCTTACGGTTGAGGGCGGAGCAGTTGCCGTACCAGGCGGTGATACAGCCCGCCAGGATGCTCTCAATTGTGCATCTGTAGAAGTTTGTGAGTGCTTTTGGTGACAAGCCGAATTTCTTCAGCCTCCTGAGTTTGAAGAGGCGCTGCTGCGCTTCTTCACGACGCTGTCAGTGTGAGTGGACCAATTCAGTTTGTCTGTGATGTGTATGCCGAGGAACTTAAAACTTGCTACCCTCTCCACTACTGTTCCATCGATGTGGATAGGGGGGTGTTCCCTCTGCTGTTTCCTGAAGTCCACAATCATCTCCTTAGTTTTGTTGACGTTGAGTGTGAGGTTATTTTCCTGACACCACACTCCGAGGGCCCTCACCTCCTCCCTGTAGGCCGTCTCGTCGTTGTTGGTAATCAAGCCTACCACAAGTGATTTTGCATAGCCGCATCATTCAACAGAAATACTCATCATAAATGTTGATGATAATATAGTTATACACATAGAATTATAGATATACTTCTCCTTAATTCAACCGCTGTCAGACTTTTTAAAAAACTTACGGAAAAAGAAATGCATGCAATAATCTGAGACGGCGCTCAATTTAAAAACACCACAGCCGCAAAGATGGCGTCAACATAAACAAGAAATGACATGATAAATATTCCCTTACCTTTGATCTACATCAGAAAGCACTCCAGGAATCCCAGGTCCACAATAAATGTTTGTTTTGTTCGAAAATGTGTCACGCCCTGGTCTTAGTATTTTGTGTTTTCTTTATTATTTTGGTCAGGCCAGGGTGTGACATGGGTTTTTTATGTGGTGTGTTTTGTCTTGGGGTTTTTGTAGGTATCGGGATTGTGGTATAGTGGGGTTATCTAGAATAGTCTATGGCTGTCTGGAGTGGTTCTCAATCAGAGGCAGGTGTTTATCATTGTCTCTGATTGGGAACCATATTTAGGCAGCCATATTCTTTGAATGTTTCGTGGGTGATTGTTCCTGTCTCTGTGTTTGTTTGCACAAGAATAGGCTGTTTAGATTTTCGCAGTACGTTTATTGTTTTGTATTGTTCGTGTTTATTTGTTTATTAAAATTACCACGCTGCATTTTGGTCCGATCCCTGCTACACCTCCTCTTCAGAGGAGGAGATAGAAGAAAACCGTAACAAAATGTCTGTTATTTATGTCCAAATACCTTCTTTTGTTAGAGCGTTTGGTATCCAAATGCTAATTCTGGTCAGCGTTATATCGGACAAAAACTTCAAAAAGTGATATTACCGGTCGAAGAAACATTTCAAACTAAGTACAGAATCAATCATCAGGATGTTTTTAACATATAGCTTCAATAAAGTTCCAACAGGAGTATTCTTTCTTGTCTTCGTGAGCAATGGAACGCAAGTGACTACCATGAGGAAACAGTGGGATCACAAATTGGCTGCTTGATGGACAGCTGATATATTCTGCTCCCACAACAACATAGAAGCCTCATTATAATTTCTATTGATGGTTGACATCTAGTGGAACCCCTAGGCAGTGCAACATCATTCATATCTCAAGGGGATTTCATTGGGGACTCTGGTGAATACATACAAGCTCATATTTCTGACTTCCTGTTTTGATTTCAACTCAGGATTTCGCCTGCCAATATGAATTCTGTTATACTCACAGACATCATTCAAACAGTTTTAGAAACTTCAGAGTGTTTTCTATCCAATACTAATAATACTTTTGCAAATATTAGCGACTATGACTGAGGAGCAGACAATTTGATATGGGCGTCTTTTCATCCAAGCTACTCAATACTGTCCCTGCCGCCATAAAAAGTTAACACTTGACTATTTTTGACTTGTCTCAGTCTAGGCCAGCTCCTGGCCATCTATCATGAGTGGTTTGATAGAATGGAGTGTGACTCTGTCTATATCTGAGGCCCATGAGACCCTTGTTTTGTCTATATTTAGCCCATGTCTTGTGTTTTATGTGTTCTTGTCAGCCTAGTCACAAAATGTTAGCAGAACACATGTTCCACTATTGAAGGTCAAGGTCAAAACAAGGTTGGTTTTTAGATAGTATATATGTGTCGGTGTGAATATGGAGATTTCAAAGGGGGTAGGTCTCTGTGTTTTCAGAGGAAGGATAATAGCGGGTCAATAGCTAATCGTAAACTCCGTGCCCCGAAGTGACACTGTGGTAAAAGAGTAAAAGTACAAAGGTCCCTAAGGACCAGTGTTGAATCACCAGGACTTAACCTCCTCCATAACCTCCTCCTTAACCTCCTCCTTAACCTCCTCCTTAACCTCCTCATTAACCTCCTCCTCAACCTCCTCCTTAACCTCCTCCTTAACCTCCTCCTTAACCTCCTCCTTAACCTCCTCCTCAACCTCCTCTACAACCTCCTCCTTAACCTCCTCAACCTCCTCCTTAACCTCCTCCTTAACCTCCTCCGCAACCTCCGCCTCAACCTCCTCCTTAACTTCCTCCTTAACCTCCTCCTTAACCTCCTCCTTAACCTCCTCCTCAACCTCCTCCTCAACCTCCTCCTTAACCTCCTCCTCAACCTCCTCCTCAACCTCCTCCTCAACCTCCTCCTTAACCTCCTCCTCAACCTCCTCCTCAACCTCCTCCTTAACCTCCTCCTTAACCTCCTCCTCAACCTCCTCCTCAACCTCCTCCTTAACCTCCTCCTCCTAACCTCCTCCTTAACCTCCTCAACAACCTCCTCAACCTCCTCCTCAACCTCCTCAACCTCCTCCTCAACCTCCTCCCCAACCTCATCCTTAACCTCCTCCTCAACCTCCTCCTCAACCTCCTCCTCAACCTCCTCCTTAACCTCCTCCTTAACCTCCTCCTCAACCTCCTCCTTAACCTCCTCCTTAACCTCCTCCTCAACCTCCTCCTCAACCTCCTCCTTAACCTCCTCAACCTCCTCCTCAACCTCCTCCCCAACCTCCTCCTTAACCACGCACGCACACACACACACACACACACACACACACACACACACACACACACACACACACACACACACACACACACACACACACACACACACACACACACACACACACACACACGCAATCAATATTTCTCTCTGCGATGATCGTTTCAAATGATAAGTGCTTCTATTCCATAACCATGGTTACATTGATCATTCCTCTCAGAAAAACAGAAGAGCAAAACAGAAAATTACATAATTTTTTAAAATATAAAAAGGGACATTTTCTTTTTTTCTTTCTTCCCCACCCTAAAAATCTCCATTCTGGGTTTTGATTACCAAGTCAGGAGACAAAGAGTAACAGAGTTTCTGACAGATTTCATTATCTGTGACAAACAATGACCAAGGTGATATAAACTTCCTCTAA
>NC_068439.1:4508026-4540526 GCF_023373465.1 Oncorhynchus keta | reverse complement strand
GACACTGTGTCACACATCCTGTTGGGCTGCACACTGGGGCCCATATTGACATCGTGTCACACATCCTGTTGGGCTGCACACTGGGGCCCATATTGACATCGTGTCACACATCCTGTTGGGCTGCACACTGGGGCCCATATTGACATCGTGTCACACATCTTGTTGGGCTGCACACTGGGGCCCATATTGACACTATGATGTTACTAGTTTTACTATTGACATCAACATTTTTGTGTCAATTAGTGTATTTTGTCGATTCAAAGAAGAAGTGATTTTACATTTTGCATATATGTGATGTTTTGGACTGTTCTCTCTCTGGCTCTCTGTGGGTTGCAAAAAAATGTTTGTATCCTGCTGTGTTTGGGTGTAAGAATACAGAGACAGCACGGTATGTGAGTTTGATTGGCTGTTGAAAGTTTCATTCCTCTGGATAGGCACTGCACTCAGGAAACTGACCACCGGTGTGTTGATCCACATATCTCATGATAACAGGCGTACCTCTCTTCACTCCCCCTTCTCTCACTTTCCCTCTCTCCCCTCCTCCCCCCTCTCTCTCCCTCCCTCCCGCTCTCTCCCCTCCCCTCCCTCTCCCCTCCCCTCTCCCCTCTCTCCCCTCCTCCCCCCTCTCTCCCTCCCTCCCTACCCGCTCTCCCCTCCCCTCCCCTCCCCTCTCACCCCTCCTCCCCCTTGCTCCCTCCCTCCCCGCTCTCTCCCTCCCTCCCCTCTCTCCCCTCCCCTCCTCTCCCCCCCCTCTCCCCTCTCTCCCCTCCTCCCCCTCTCTCTCCCTCCCTCCCCGCTCTCTCCCCCTCCCCGCTCTCTCCTCTCCCCTCCCCGCTCTCTCCCCTCCTCCCCCTCTCTCTCCCTCCCTCCCCGCTCTCTCCCTCCCCTCCCCCCTCCCCTCCCCGCTCTCTCCCCGCTCTCTCCCCTCCCCGCTCTCTCCCTCCCCTCCCTTCCCTCCCCCTCTCTCCCCTCCCCTCCCCGCTCTCCCCTCCCCTCCCTCTCCCTCTCCCCTCCTCCCTCCCCTCTCCCTCGCCCTTCTCTCCCCTCCCTTCCCTCATCTCCTATATATTTTGCTGTCAACCCAGTGGAAACAACAATAATGTTTTCTAAGTGAGTGGAGGCCAATCACCTTTCCACTGCATTGGGCTTTACCTATAATGGTGTTGGGCTGGGCCATAACTGCTGCACATTTGCCCTATCCACCCTGTATTACTACATTAGTCTAATGTATGGATTCACCCAGGAACACTGAGCTCAACACTTTCCATTTTAATTCCCTTTTAATGAAGAAGGAGGAAGGAGAAAAAAGGATAATAATGACAGAGCACAAAAGAGAAGGAAGGAGAGGAAGGAGAAGGAAGGAGAGGAAGAGGAGAGGAAGGAGAGGAATAAGAAGGAATGGGAGGAAAGGAGAAGGTGAAGGAATGGGAGGGAAAGAGAAGGAATGGGAGGGAAGGAGAAAGTGAAGGAATGGGAGGGAAGGAGAAGGAGAAGGAATGGGAGGGAAGGAGAAGGAGAAGGAATGGGAGGGAAGGAGAAGGAGAAGGAATGGGAGGGAAAGAGAAGGTGAAGGAATGGGAGGGAAGGAGAAGGTGAAGGAATGGGAGGGAAAGAGAAGGAATGGGAGGGAAGGAGAAGGAGAAGGAATGGGAGGGAAGGAGAAAGTGAAGGAATGGGAGGGAAGGAGAAGGTGAAGGAATGGGAGGGAAAGAGAAGGAATGGGAGGGAAAGAGAAGGAATGGGAGGGAAGGAGAAGGAGAAGGAATGGGAGGGAAGGAGAAAGTGAAGGAATGGGAGGGAAGGAGAAGGTGAAGGAATGGGAGGGAAAGAGAAGGAATGGGAGGGAAGGAGAAGGAGAAGGAATGGGAGGGAAAGAGAAGGTGAAGGAATGGGAGGGAAAGAGAAGGAATGGGAGGGAAGGAGAAAGTGAAGGAATGGGAGGGAAGGAGAAGGTGAAGGAATGGGAGGGAAAGAGAAGGAATGGGAGGGAAGGAGAAGGAATGGGAGGGAAGGAGAAGGTGAAGGAATGGGAGGGAAGGAGAAGGTGAAGGAATGGGAGGGAAAGAGAAGGAATGGGAGGGAAGGAGAAGGTGAAGGAATGGGAGGGAAGGAGAAGGTGAAGGAATGGGAGGGAAAGAGAAGGTGAAGGAATGGGAGGGAAAGAGAAGGAATGGGAGGGAAGGAGAAAGTGAAGGAATGGGAGGGAAGGAGAAAGTGAAGGAATGGGAGGGAAAGAGAAGGAATGGGAGGGAAGGAGAAGGAATGGGAGGGAAGGAGAAGGTGAAGGAATGGGAGGGAAGGAGAAGGTGAAGGAATGGGAGGGAAAGAGAAGGTGAAGGAATGGGAGGGAAAGAGAAGGAATGGGAGGGAAGGAGAAGGAGAAGGAATGGGAGGGAAAGAGAAGGTGAAGGAATGGGAGGGAAAGAGAAGGAATGGGAGGGAAGGAGAAAGTGAAGGAATGGGAGGAAAGGAGAAGGAATGGGAGGGAAGGAGAAGGAATGGGAGGGAAGGAGAAGGAATGGGAGGGTAGGAGAAGGAATGGGAGGAAAGGAGAAGGAATGGGAGGGAAGGAGAAGGAATGGGAGGGAAGGAGAAGGAATGGGAGGGTAGGAGAAGGAATGGGAGGAAAGGAGAAGGAATGGGAGGGTAGGAGAAGGAGAAGGAATGGGAGGGAAGGAGAAGGAATGGGAGGGAAGGAGAAGGAATGGGAGGGTAGGAGAAGGAGAAGGAATGGGAGGGTAGGAGAAGGAGAAGGAATGGGAGGGAAGGAGAAGGAATGGGAGGAAAGGAGAAGGAATGGGAGGGTAGGAGAAGGAGAAGGAATGGGAGGGAAGGAGAAGGAATGGGAGGGAAGGAGAAGGAGAAGGAATGGGAGGGAAGGAGAAGGAATGGGAGGGAAGGGAAGGAGAAGGAGAAGGAATGGGAGGGAAAGAGAAGGAGAAGGAATGGGGGGGAAGGAGAAGGAATGGGAATAAATTATTTTGTAGGAAGATTACATTCACTTTAGCCAAATACATTTAAACTCAGTTTTCACAATTTCTGACATTTAATCCTTGTAAAAATTCCCTGTCTTAGGTCAGTTCGGATCACCAATTTAGTTTAAGAATGTGAAATGTCAGAATAATAGTACAGAGAATTATTTATTTCAGATTTGATTTCTATCATCATATTCCCAGGTGGTCAGAAGTTTACATACACACGATTAGAATTCAGTAGCAGCCTAACTTGGGTCAAACATTTTGGGTAGCTTTCCACAAGCTTCAACCAATAAATTGGGTGAATTTTAGCCCAATCCTCCGGACAGAGCTGGTGTAACTGAGTCAGGTTTGTAGGCCTCCTTGCTCGCACACACTTCTTTCAGTTCTGCCCACACATTTTCTATATAATTGAGGTCAGGGCTTTGTGATGGCCACTCCGATACCTTGACTTTGTTGTCCTTAAGCCATTTTACCACAACTTTGGAGGCATGCTTGGGGTCATTGTCCATTTTTAAGACCCATTTGCAACCAAGCTTTAACTTCCTGACTGATGTCTTGAGATGTTGCTTCAACATATCCACATAATTTCCTCCTCATGATACCATTTATTTTGTGAAGTGCACCAGTCTCTCCTGCAGCAAATCACCCCCACAACATGATGCTGCCACTCCGGTGCTTCACAGTTGGGATGTGGTTCTTCGGCTTGCAAGACTCCCCCTTTTTCCTACAAACATAACGATGGTCATTTCCAAACAGTTCAATTTTTGTTTCATCAGACCAGAGGACATTTCTCCAAAAAGTACAATCTTTGTCCCCATGTGCAGTTGCAAACCGTAGTCTGGCTTTTTATGCCGGTTTTGGAGCAGTTGCTTCTTCCTTGCTGAGCGTCCTTTCAGGTTATGTCGATATAGGACTCGTTTTACTGTGGATATAGATACTTGTGTACCTGTTTCCTCCAGCATCTTCACAAGGGCCTTTGCTGTTGTTCTGGGATTGACTTGCACTTTTCGCACCAAAGTACGTTCATCTCCAGGAGACAGAACGCATCTCCTTCCTGAGCTGTATGATGGCTGCATTGTCCCATGGTGTTTATACTTTCGTATTATTGATGTCAATTAGCCTTTCCGAAGCCATGACATCATTTTCTGGAATTTTCCAAGCTGTTTAAAGGCACAATCAACTTAGTGTATGTAAACTTCTGACCCACTGGAATTGTGATATAGTGAATTATAAGTTAAATAATCTGTCTGTAAACAATTGTTGGAAACATTATTTGTGTCTTGCATAAAGTAGACACCCTAACCAACTTGCCAAAACTATAGTTTGTTAACAAGAAATGTGTGGAGAGGTAGAAAAACGAGTTTTAATGACTCCAACCTATATATGTATGTAATCAGTATGCATCAGATTTCAACTGTAGGAACATACAGCATATATATATATATATATATATATATATATATATATATATATATATATATTCATTTGAGCCAGAATAGACTGAAGAGGATTTGAGACAGCGAGAAAAATAATTAAAGACCAGCAAGCAGAGGTGACAACCTAGACCAGCTGGACTGGGACTCACGAGGATAAATGACAAATGAGTAAGTTATTTTGCCGTTGTTAGCTAGCTGGCAATATAAGATCTATTTTTACACGAGGCTGTTGTTTAGTACCGTATAATTTGGTGATCGATTCATCCATTACGGGGCTTACTAGTACCACTACAGGCCAAGCTAGCCAAGTTTAGCTAGTTAACCTCCTGAAGCTAGGGGGCACTATTTTTTGGGAAAAATAACGTTCCCAAAGTAAACGGCCTATTTCTCAGGACCAGATGCTAGAATATGCATATAATTGACAGCTTAGGATAGAAAACTCTCTAAAGTTTCCAAAACTGTAAAAAATATTGTCTGATTACTGATTAGATTTTTCTCAGTTCTGTTATACTCACAGACAATATTTTTTACATCTGTAAAAATTGGCAAACATTCCCGTAGAGATAGTTATTCCTGTCTGCGCGATGATCTGAAAAACCTACTGGCTGTCGTCAACTTTATTATCCGGAGACTGAACAGCGGGTGGATGGTGTGCGCGCCTCCTGGGTCGGACTAGAAGTCCACTCCGAGTTCCTCTTCTCTGCCGGTAATGTTTTGCCTCTGGAATCACACTGGGGAGTAGGGACAAAGGATCCGATTCGGGAAAGTGGTATTTTTATATATATATATATATATATATATATATATATATATATACATACAGTTGTTGCCTTCTCACTAAGCTGCTTGCCTATTGTCCTGTAGCCCACCCCAGCCTTGTGCAGGTCTACAATTTTATCCCTGATGTCCTTACACAGCTCTCTGGTCTTAGCCATTGCGGAGAGGTTGGAGTCTGTTTGATTGAGTATGTGGACAGGTGTCTTTTATACAGGTAACGAGTTCAAACAGGTGCAGTTAATACAGGTAATGAGTGGAGAACAGGAGGGCTTCTTAAAGAAAAACTAACAGGTCTGTGAGAGCCGGAATTCTTACTGGTTGGTAGGTGATCAAATACTTATGTCATGCAATAAAATGCAAATGTGATTACTTAAAAATCATACAATGTGATTTTCTGGATTTTTGTTTTAGATTCCGCCTCTCACAGTTGAAGTGTACCTATGATACAAATTACAGACCTCTACATGCTTTATAAGTAGGAAAACCTGCAAAATCGCCAGTGTTTCAATTACTAGTTCTCCCCACTGTATATAGTTAAATAGTGTTATGTATATATATATAGTTATATAGTGTTATGTATATATATAGTTATATATTGTTATATATATAGTTATATAGTGTTATATATATACACTTATATAGTGTTATATATTGTTATATAGTGTTAAATACTGTATGCTCCTCCGACATTGCTCGTCCAAATATTTATATATTTATATATTTCTTAATTCCATTATTTTACTTTTGTCACGCCCTGGTCGAAGTAATGTCTTCATTTATTTGGTCAGGCCACGGTGTGACATGGGTTATTGTGGTGCGTTTTGTCATGGGGTTTTTGTGGGGTGTCTAGCATAGTCTATAGGCTGCCTGAGGCGGTTCTCAATCAGAGTCAGGTGATTATCGTTGTCTCTGATTGGGAACCATATTTAGGCAGCCATATTCTTTGAGTATGTCGTGGGTGATTGTTCCTGTCTCTGTGTTAGTGTTCACCAGATAGGCTGTATAGGTTTTCACGTTCCTGGGGCGGCAGGGGAGCCTAGTTAGAGTGTTGGACTAGGAACCGGAAGGTTGAAAGTTCAAACCCCCGAGCTGACAAGGTACAAATCTGTCGTTCTGCCCCTGAACAGGCAGTTAACCCACTGTTCCTAGGCCGTCATTGAAAATAAGAATTAGTTCTTAACTGATCTTGCCTGGTTAAATAAAGGTTAAATAAAGGTTAAATAAAGGTTAAATAAAGGTTAAATAAAGGTAAAATAAAGGTTAAATAAAGGTAAAATAAAAAATTCCTTTTGTTGTTTTTGTATTGTTCGTGTTTGTTCCTTTATTAAAGATGTATCGAACTAACCACGCTGCATTTTGGTCCGACTCTCCTTCAACGGAAGAAAGCTTTTAGATTTGTGTGTATGTTTTTGTATTGTTAGATACTCCTGTGCTGTTGGAGCTAGGAACACATTTAGCTACACCCGAGAAAACATGTGCTAAATATGTGTATATGACCAACAAAGATAGATTTGTATTGTTTGTTGCTAAGTTTGAGAGCTATGGGATTGAAAGGATACCCATGTAATTTCCCCCACTAAAACACAGTGTATTTGTTAACCAAGTCTCTCTCTGCATGATGTATCTCTGCATGATGTACACTGCTGCCATTGCTGTCCCTGGAGCTGTGCTTATGTACTGGATTTCACGCACAAACAAACACACACACACACTCTCTCCCTCTCTCTCTCTCTTTCTCTTTCTCTCTCTTTCTCTTTCTCTCTCTTTCTCTCTCTCTCTCTCTCTCTCTCTCTCTCTCTCTCTCTCTCTCTCTCTCTCTCTCTCTCTCTCTCTCTCTTACTGTCTCTCTCTCGCTATCTCTCTCTCTCTCTTACTGTTTCTCTCTCTTACTCTCTCTCTTTCTCTCCCGCTATCTCTCTTTCTCTCTCTCTCTCTCTCTCTCGCTCTCTGTCACTCTCTCCAGCTCTCTTACTCTCTCTCTCTTACTGTTTCTCTCTCTTACTCTCTCTCTTTCTCTCCCGCTATCTCTCTTTCTCTCTCTCTCTCTCTCTCTCTCTCTCTCTCTCTCTCTCTCTCTCTCTCTCTCTCTCTCTCTCTCTCTCTCTCTCTCTCTCTCTCTCTCTCTCTCTCTCTCTCTCTCTCTCTCTCTCTCTCTCTCACAGCACAGTATCCGTCAATTCATCAAAGTGTCATAGCGCTCCACTGCAGACCGGTCGCAAATCAACCGCTCAGGCAAAACAAAACACACACACACACACACACACACACACACACACACACACACACACACACACACACACACACACACACACACACACACACACACACACACACAGGTGTGCGGTGGTCCCGGCAGTAGCTCCGAGAAGGTCACACCTCTCCCTTTGTGCCTGTTTAGTTGTGTGTGTCCCGTAGCGGGTAGTGCTGACGGACTCTAACATCTGCACTCGGCATTACGCAGAGCTGTCTCTGCTTGTTCGTGCCAGGTAGATACACACACATATATATATATATATATATATAGACAGGTAGATAACCCACGTCTCAGAAGGCCTAAACACTTCATTTACTGCCTGTCATAGTGGATTTACCACATCAGAGCTGGTCACTGGAATCAACCAGCTCATTTCAAATCATAGTGGTGACTGTTGAGCTGTGAGGATTTTACTATGGACCACATCAATCCAAGGAGTCACTTAATCAAAGACTCAACGTGTCAGTGTGTGTTGAAGGATGTGTGTGTGTGTGTGCTTGGTGTGTGTGTTCGGTGAGTGTGTTCGGTGTGTGTGTTCGGTGAGTGTGTTCGGTGAGTGTGTTCGGTGAGTGTGTTTGGTGTGTGTGTTCGGTGAGTGTGTTCGGTGAGTGTGTTCGGTGAGTGTGTTCGGTGAGTGTGTTCGGTGTGTGTGTTCGGTGTGTGTGTTCGGTGAGTGTGTTCGGTGAGTGTGTTCGGTGAGTGTGTTCGGTGAGTGTGTTCGGTGTGTGTGTTCGGTGTGTGTGTTCGGTGTGTGTGTTAGGTGAGTGTGTTCGGTGTGTGTGTTCGGTGAGTGTGTTCGGTGAGTGTGTTCGGTGAGTGTGTTCGGTGAGTGTGTTCGGTGTGTGTGTTCGGTGTGTGTGTTTTGTGTGTGTGTTTGGTGTGTGTGTTTTGTGTGTGTGTTTGGTGTGTGTGTTTTGTGTGTGTGTTTGGTGTGTGTGTTTGGTGTGTGTGTTTTGTGTGTGTGTTGGGTGTGTGTGTTTTGTGTGTGTGTTTTGTGTGTGTGTTTGGTGTGTGTGTTTTGTGTGTGTGTTTTGTGTGTGTGTTTGGTGTGTGTGTTTTGTGTGTGTGTTTCCAAACATAACTCACAGAGCAACGCATTGTTGTGTTTCTCCTGGGACAAGTTGTGTTTCTCCTGGGGACAAGTTGTGTTTCTCCTGGGACAAGTTGTGTTTCTCCTGGGACAAGTTGTGTTTATCCTGGGACAAGTTGTGTTTCTCCTGGGACAAGTTGTGTTTCTCCTGGGACAAGTTGTGTTTCTCCTGGGGACAAGTTGTGTTTCTCCTGGGACAAGTTGTGTTTATCCTGGGACAAGTTGTGTTTCTCCTGGGGACAAGTTGTGTTTCTCCTGGGACAAGTTGTATTTATCCTGGGACAAGTTGTGTTTCTCCTGGGGACAAGTTGTGTTTCTCCTGGGACAAGTTGTATTTATCCTGGGACAAGTTGTGTTTCTCCTGGGGACAAGTTGTGTTTCTCCTGGGGACAAGTTGTGTTTCTCCTGGGACAAGTTGTGTTTCTCCTGGGACAAGTTGTATTTATCCTGGGGACAAGTTGTGTTTCTCCTGGGGACAAGTTGTGTTTCTCCTGGGACAAGTTGTGTTTCTCCTGGGACAAGTTGTATTTATCCTGGGGACAAGTTGTGTTTATCCTGGGACAAGTTGTGTTTCTCCTGGGGACAAGTTGTATTTATCCTGGGGACAAGTTGTGTTTATCCTGGGGACAAGTTGTGTTTATCCTGGGGACAAGTTGTATTTATCCTGGGACAAGTTGTATTTATCCTGGGACAAGTTGTATTTATCCTGGGGACAAGTTGTGTTTATCCTGGGACAAGTTGTGTTTCTCCTGGGGACAAGTTGTATTTATCCTGGGACAAGTTGTGTTTCTCCTGGGGACAAGTTGTGTTTCTCCTGGGACAAGTTGTGTTTCTCCTGGGACAAGTTGTGTTTCTCCTGGGACAAGTTGTGTTTCTCCTGGGACAAGTTGTGTTTCTCCTGGGGACAAGTTGTGTTTCTCCTGGGGACAAGTTGTGTTTCTCCTGGGACAAGTTGTGTTTCTCCTGGGACAAGTTGTATTTATCCTGGGACAAGTTGTATTTATCCTGGGACAAGTTGTATTTATCCTGGGGACAAGTTGTATTTATCCTGGGACAAGTTGTATTTATCCTGGGACAATGCCCGCTATAGCAGAAGTCTGTATTTTGAAATATGTCCAAATGTAAATCAAGTTAATGGATTTAATAAAACTACTCTGATGCATCATTGATTTTTGAACTTCCACAAATGTGTATTTTTCTCAGTTTCAATTTTAACCTCCTGTTTTTCTCTCTCAATCCGCGAAAATGTCACTGGTCGCTGTCAAAAAACAAGAACTCTAAAAGCACTGGAGTAGTTTATTATCCCAACGGTAGCTCAGATATTGATTTTAAAATGATGCTACTACTTTGGCGTAGGTGTTAATCCTTAAAACTGCATTCTCCGATGCCTGCCGTGTAAAAAGTTAACGTACTCTGTATCTTTCCTCTGTAGAGTTGATCTACTATGTATCTTACCTCTTTATAAAGGTATATAGAGTTTATCTGGCTTCTGTTTATTTCATCCATTCAGGTAGTTATTTGAGCTATTCTCAGGGTGAAGGCTGTCACCAGCGGTATTTGGTATAGCCCCTCCTAAAGTGCTGCTTACCGTCTATTCTCCTCGGGGACTGGATTGAGTGAATCACCTTATCCTGTAGTTCACCTGTAGTGCATACATCAATACTTGTAAAGGAGGAATACGGGAACACATTCCACAGTTGGTTTTGTAACTGTCTTACTATTGCAGGAACTCTGGGAAATTATATACTTTGATTGTTTGATCAAGGAAACTAATAGAGAAAACATGTGCATTTACTTCAACGACAAAACAAAACAAACAAAAAAACACTTTGGAGAAGAGATTCAATGGAGAGAATAATTATCAAATGAGAATTGGGAAAAGATCACATTCGTAGATAGATTAGTCAAGTTAGGTAAGGGCAAACTCTTGTCCCAGGTCAATCTGCATATTATAGAACATTGTGTTGTCGGTGATGCCAAACATAAGAACGTGAAAAGGTAAGTCTGTACTAAGTTTATCGTAAGTTCTATAAGTGCAAAACAAAGCATGAGCCTACTTCTTTGTTCTGCTCACCGGGGAGGCTATCCCATAACACCTTGCAATGCTGCGAAAAATTCCAGAAAACTTACAAATTAAAATGGCGGACTGAAGTCCCCGGGGAAAATGTTCCAGAGGAATAAAATGTAAGTATTATGTTTTTATTAACCAAATGATATTAAAACTATCAACAAATTTTGAATTAAAATGTTTAGTCAATGCTGTTTATCAAGCCCGCTAGCCAAGTTAATGTAGCTCATCGGACTTGATAGCTATGATCACCCCAATCATGACAATGGTCTGTGATGGCAAAAACATGGCGAATTCTTGGGGAAATCGTGCAGGTGTAATGTATGCCAGGCATCAATTAGTTAGCTACCTATCTTGTCCGGCTTATCATCTGTTTAGAGATTTTACATTTTCGTCACTCTTATCCAGAGTTAGTCACTCTTATCCAGAGTTAGTCACTCTTATCCAGAGTCACTCTTATCCAGAGTTAGTCACTCTTATCCAGAGTCACTCTTATCCAGAGTTAGTCACTCTTATCCAGAGTTAGTCACTCTTATCCAGAGTCACTCTTATCCAGAGTCAGTCACTCTTATCCAGAGTCAGTCACTCTTATCCAGAGTCAGTCACTCTTATCCAGAGTCAGTCACTCTTATCCAGAGTTAGTCACTCTTATCCAGAGTTAGTCACTCTTATCCAGAGTTAGTCACTCTTGTCCAGAGTTAGTCACTCTTATCCAGAGTTAGTCACTCTTGTCCAGAGTTAGTCACTCTTGTCCAGAGTTAGTCACTCTTGTCCATACTGTATATGTTTCATACTTTTTACAAACTGGTGAGAACTGAACCCACCATGTGCTACCAACCGAGTCACATGGGACAAAAGAAACAAGCAAATAAACAAACTAAAGTAAGAAATGTGTGAATTGTGAAACCAGGACATTTTTTTCCCCTCTTGCATTGGTGAACTAGCCAGCTAATGACAAACGTAGCAAATATATATTTTTTTCTATTTGTTTTCAGGGACAGATGGGAACTGATAAGCATTGGCTTGGCATGACAGTTGTGTTTGACTGGTTTGGAGGTAACACATGTGAACAACATCTGATTAAAAACATAGGAAAAGCAGCCAGTTGTGTTCTGCTTAATCTAGGCTTTCGAGCCTAGTTCTTTATTGCAATCTTGCCTGTGCCGCTCTGTCATCACTCATCCATATATTCATATGTATATATTATTATTTATTTCTTATTATTTCTTATTCCTTTACTTAGATTTGTGTGTATTAGGTAGTTGTTGTGGAATTGCTAGATTACTTGTTAGATATTGCTGCACTGTCAGAACTAGAAGCACAAGCATTTCGCTACACTCGCACTAACATCTGCTAACCATGTGTATGTGACCAATAACATCTGCTAACCATGTGTATGTGACCAATAACATCTGCTAACCATCTATATGTGACCAATAACATCTGCTAACCATGTGTATGTGACCAATAACATCTGCTAACCATGTGTATGTGACCATTAACATCTGCTAACCATGTGTATGTGACCATTAACATCTGCTAACCATCTATATGTGACCAATAACATCTGCTAACCACGTGTATGTGACCAATAACATCTGCTAACCATTTGTATGTGACCATTAACATCTGCTAACCATGTGTATGTGACCATTAACATCTGCTAACCATCTATATGTGACCAATAACATCTGCTAACCATGTGTATGTGACCAATAACATCTGCTAACCATATGTATGTGACCAATAACATCTGCTAACCATGTGTATGTGACCAATAACATCTGCTAACCATGTGTATGTGACCATTAACATCTGCTAACCATGTGTATGTGACCAATAACATCTGCTAACCATGTGTATGTGACCAATAACATCTGCTAACCATGCGTATGTGACCAATAACATCTGCTAACCATGCGTATGTGACCAATAACATATGCTAACCATTATTATGTGACCAATAACATCTGCTAACCATTATTGTGTGACCAATAACATCTGCTAACCATTATTATGTGACCAATAACATCTGCTAACCATGTGTATGTGACCATTAACATCTGCTAACCATGTGTATGTGACCAATAACATCTGCTAACCATGTGTATGTTACCAATAACATCTGCTAACCATGTGACCAATAACATCTGCTAACCATGTGTATGTGACCAATAACATCTGCTAACAATGTGACCAATAACATCTGCTAACCATGTGTATGTGACCAATAACATCTGCTAACCATGTGTATGTTACCAATAACATCTGCTAACCATGTGACCAATAACATCTGCTAACCATGTGACCAATAACACCTGCTAACCATGTGAACAATACAATTGGATTTGATGCAGTGTTTGTTTACGTAACATTAGCTAACTTTCTTCTTGTCACTTTCCCATCACACATTTTATTTCACCACATGAAGAAAATGTTTGGAATTCTGAAATTATCCGTTAAAAGTAAATCAGTGACAACTTGACGAAGCCTATGAATATGCAAAACTGTTTATGAAACCATTGCACATTAATCAAACCAAAATAAAAATGTATTGTTTACATGCACGTGTTTGGCAGATTTTATTGCGGCTGTAGTGAAATGTTTGTGCTTGTAGCTCCGACAGCGCAGTGATATCTAACAAGTCACATCTAATGGTTTCACAACATAAAATACACGTAAATCTAAGGAAGGGATGGAATTAACGATTCATGTACATATATGTAAGAATGGCTAAGATAAAGTGGCATAGTATAGAATACAGTGGTCCCTCCTTTTTAACGTTTTGATGCGGGACATAGAGTTAAATTGTGGTACCCTGCATCACTGCTTCATTGCACCAGGCCACCACCAGGGGGAGTCTTACTGACAATGAATGGGGGACATAAACCTCAATAGAAACTGATAATTGTGCACGACTTCAGTATTTCTTACTAAAACTGTTGTTTACACTAAGGTTTTTGTTATTTTATTTGGGATTATTTTGCTCTCACTGTAGACCACTCCCGACCAGTCACGTTGTACAGCGCCTGAGTTGTGCAACACTGCTTAGCAATGTATGCCATGCTGTTACAGATGCTGGTTCAATACCTGTGCCGTCATTGACTGGGAAACCCATCGTTTCTCTTCCTCTAATAACAGAAATAAATAATTCTATATAACCAGTTGGCTAAATTTACAAATTACAAATTAATAACAATGTCTCAGCCCATGTTCAAGAATGGCCTTTTTCTCGCTCATTTTACATTATTTGAAAACTAAATCATCTCCAAAATATTTAATATATTTAACTTTTTGACGCTACCCATCCTGTAGCGGGATCATTTTCGTCAGCAACCGCTGAATGGCATAGCGCAACAGTCAAATAATGTTACTAACAAATGTTCATATTCCTGAAATCACAAGTGCAATATTGCGAAACAAAGCTTAGCCTTTTGTTAATTACCCTGTCGTCTCAGATTCTGAAATGATGCTTTACAGCGAAAGCAATCCAAGCATTTGTGTAAGTTTATCCATAGCCTAGCATAGCATTATGTACACTTAGCATCAGGGAGCTTGGTCACGTAAATCAGAAAAGCAATCAAATTAACCGTTTACTTTTGATGATCTTCGGATGTTTTCACTCACGAGACTCCCAGTTACACAGCAAATGTTCCTTTTGTTCCATAAAGATTATTTTTATACCCAAAATAACGACGTTTGTTTGTCGCGTTATGTTCAGAAATCCACAGGAAAGAGCGGTCACCACAACGCAGACGTATATTCCAAATAGTATCTATAATGTCCACAGAAACATGTCAAACATTTTTTATAATCAATCTTCAGATAGTTTTTAAAATATAAATTCGATAATATATCAACCGAGTGTGTAGCTTTTTCCATAACAGCGGGAGGAACAATGGCGGCTTTACTCAAGAGCTCTGTCAGCATGATCATCAGATTCTTGGTCACCTCCCTGACCCTTCACCCCTAATTGCTCAGTTAGGTCGGGCGGCCAGCTCTAGGAAGAGTCTTTGTGGTTCCAAACTTCTTCCATTTAAGAATGATGGAGGCCACTGTGTTCTTAGGGACCTTCAATGCTGCAGACATTTTGTTGTAACCCTACCCCAGATCTGTGCCTTGACCACATTGCTTGTTTTTTTGCTCTGACATGCACTGTCAACTGTGGGACCTTATATAGACAGGTGTGTGCCTTTCCGAATCATGTCCAATTACTTACATTTACCACAGGTGGACTCCAATCAAGTTGTAGAAACATCTCAAGGATGATCAATGATAACAGGATGCAGCTGAGCTCAATTTAGAGTCTCATAACAAAGGGTCTGAATAGTTATGTAAATGAGGAATTTTTGTTTTTATTCATAATACATTTGCAAACATTTATAAAAGCCTGTTTTCACTTTGTCATTATGGGGTATTGTGATGTCATTATGGGGTATTGTGATGTCATTATGGGGTATTGTGATGTCATTATGGGGTATTGTGATGTCATTATGGGGTATTGTGTGTAGATTGATGTGGAAAAAACATGAATTGATTCCCTTTTAGAATAAGGCTGTAAAGTAACAACATGTGTAAAACGTCAAGTGGTCTGAATACTTTCCTAATTCACTGTACATTCTACAGTACCAATAAAGCTTTCATATCTCATTAGTCTCCAACAATGGCATATTTTTGGGTTGTTTCCCAACTGGCACCCTCGATCCTTTGTCGTGCACTTCTTTCTACCAGGGCCAATAGGGAATACATGGAATAAGGTACCATTTGGGACACACTCTTTGTCATGCTATGGATGAGCAAACATGCTAAAAATGGTCTTTTCCTTGCTGTTTCATTTGCTTATTTAATTGTTTTTTTTTAAATGAATAATATGGGCTATTTACGTGACAGATGTCCTCCGATTTGGCTTTCAGAAATGCATTTTAATCATCCGCCATTGAAAATCACCTCCGTGTCTGAGCGGAAACAAAGGAAGGAAGAACAACAGCTTCTGATGCCTTCCGAAGGGACCTATTTTTCCTTTCATAGTGCACTACTTTCCACCAACAGGGTGCCATTTGGAAAGCATAAAATTGCATGAATAGGATTATGTAGTTCTCTCTCTCTCTTTCTCTCTCTCTCTCTCTTTTTCTGTCTCTCTCTCTCTCTCTCACACCCTCTTTCTCTCTCTCTCTCTCTCTCTCTCTCTCTCTCTCTCTCTCTCTCTCTCTCTCTCTCTCTCTCTCTCTCTCTCTCTCTTTCTCTGTCTCTCTCTCTCTCTCTCTCTCTCTCTCTCTCTCTCTCACACCCTCTTTTCTCTCTCTCTCTCTCTCTCTCTCTCTCTCTCTCTCTCTCTCTTTCTCTCTCTCTCTCTCTCTCTCTCTCTTTCTCTCTCTCTCTCTCTCTCTCTCTCTCTCTCTCTCTCTCTCTCTCTCTCTCACACCCTCTTTTTCTCTCTCTCTCTCTCTCTCTCTGTTCTCATTCCTTCCCTTGCTCTGCTCTACTTTGTATTGTTAAAAGCGGAATATATTTTGGGTACTAAGTCAATACTGTATGCATATACAGTAATATTCCAGTTCTACCATTACCTGTTTACCCTGGGGATGAGTTTACCCTGGGGATCAGTTTACCCTGGGGATGAGTTTACTCTGAGGATGAGTTTACCCTGTTCTCTATGTAGTGTATATGAGGAGCCAGCCGGCTCATAGCCTGGGGATGAGTTTACCGTGGGGATGAGTTTACCCTGGGGGTGAGTTTACTCTGGGGATGAGTTTACCCTGGGGATGAGTTTACTCTGAGGATGAGTTTACCCTGTTCTCTATGTAGTGTATATGAGGAGCCAGCCGGCACATAGCCTGGGGATGAGTTTACCCTGTGGATGAGTTTACCCTGTGGATGAGTTTACCCTGGGGGTGAGTTTACCCTGTTCTCTATGTAGTGTACATGAGGAGCCAGCCGGCTCATAGCCTGGGGATGAGTTTACCCTGTTCATGTGCCCTTAGATTCCACCCATCCTTAGATTCCACCCATCCTTAGATTCCACCCCTCCTTAGATTCTACCCATCCTTAGATTCCACCTCCTCTTAGATTCCACCCCTCCTTAGATTCCACCTCCCCTTAGATTCCAGCCCTTAAATTTCACCCCTTAGATTCCACCCCCCCTTAGATTCCACCCCTCCTTAGATTCCACCCACCCCCTTAGATTCCACCCCTCCTTAGATTCCATCCCCTTAGATTCCACCCCTCCTTAGATTCCATCCCCTTAGATTCCACACCTCCTTAGATTCCACCCCTCCTTAGATTCCATCCCCTTAGATTCCACCCCCCCATAGATTCCATCCCCTTAGATTCCACCCCTCCTTAGATTCCACCCCTCCTTAGATTCCATCCCCTTAGATTCCACCCCCCATAGATTCCATCCCCTTAGATTCCACCCCTCCTTAGATTCCATCCCCTTAGATTCCACCCCTCCTTAGATCCACCCCTCCTTAGATTCCATCCCCTTAGAATCCACCCCTCCTTAGATTCCACCCCTTAGATTCCACCCCTCCTTAGATTCCATCCCCTTAGGTTCCACCCCTCCTTAGATTCCATCCCCTTAGATTCCACCCCTTAGATTCCACCCCTTAGATTCCATCCCCTTAGATTCCACCCCTCCTTAGATTCCACCCCTCCTTAGATTCCACCCCTTAGATTCCACCCCTCCTTAGATTACATCCCCTTAGATTCCACCCCTTAGATTCCACCCCTTAGATTCCATCCCTTTAGATTCCACCCCTTAGATTCCACCCCTTAGATTCCATCCCCTTAGATTCCACCCCTCCTTAGATTCCACCCCTTAGATTCCATCCCCTTAGATTCCACCCCTTAGATTCCACCCCTTAGATTCCATCCCCTTAGATTCCACCCCTCCTTAGATTCCATCCCCTTAGATTCCACCCCTCCTTAGATTCCATCCCCTTAGGTTCCACCCCTCCTTAGATTCCACCCCTTAGATTCCACCCCTCCTTAGATTCCATCCCCTTAGATTCCACCCCTCCTTAGATTCCACCCCTCCTTAGATTCCCCCCTAGAGTCCACCCCTCCTTAGAATCCACCCCTCCTTAGATTCCGCCCCTCCTTAGATTCCACCCCTCCTTAGATACCATCCCCTTAGATTCCACCCCTCCTTAGATTCCACCCCTCCTTAGATTCCATCCCCTTAGATTCCATCCCCTTAGATTCCACCCCTCCTTAGATTCCACCCCTCCTTAGATTCCTTGTTTGCATCCCAAACAGCACCGTATTCCCTATGTACCAGGGTTGTACCAGGTTTGCCTGAAGTAGTACACCCCATAGGGAATATGGGGACATTTGGGAGTCAGCCCCTGTCTCCTTTCCTTTCGTCATCTGTTGCTTGGTCACCGTGACGACCGTTGACTGACAGTACCCGGGGCTCACATGTGTGGCTGCGTGGGAATTGACTATTCTCAGTGCAAATGAACTTTGACATTATTAACCTTGGTGAGTATCTCTTTCCGACGACAAGGAGAGATCACAATCCCCTCAACCATTGCCTGAGGGAGACTGGATAATCACATCATGGCAGTTGATGGAAAAAGCATGTCCGTGGAGGTTTACAAATAGATGGAGTGTGTAAAGTGGTGGGACGGCTAGCGATTAGAACTCCAATGCTAATAGCCTGCTGCTAGATACATGGTGATTATGGCATGTTATAGCATTCCAATGCTAATTGCCTGCTGCTAGATACAAGGTGATAATGGCATGTTATAGCACTCCAATGCTAATGGCCTGCCAATAGATACATAGTGATTGTGGTATGTTACAGCACTCCAATGCTAATTGCCTGCTGCTAGATACACAGTGATAATGGCATGTTACAGCACTCCAATGCTAATTGCCTGCTGCTAGATACAAGGTGATAATGGCATGTTATAGCACTCCAATGCTAATAGCCTGCTGCTAGATACATGGTGATAATGGTACATCTCATTGGTCACCCCCAAAGCCAATTCTTCATTTGGCCGCCTTTCCTTCCAGTTCTCTGCTGCCAATGACTGGAACGAACTGCAAAAATCTCTGAAGCTGGAGACTCTTATCTGCCTCACTAGCTTTAAGCACCAACTGCCAGAGCAGCTCACAGATCACTGCACCTGTACATAAGTCATCTGTAAATAGCCTATCCAATCTACCTCATCCCCATCCTGTATTTATTTATTTATCTTGCTCCGTTGCACCCCAGTATACCAACTTGCACATTCAACCTCTGCACATCCTACCATTCCAGGGTATACTTGCTATATTGTAAATTCTTTGCCACTATGGCCTATTTATTGCCTTACCTCCCTTATCTTACCTCCTTTGCACATTCTGTATATATTATATTCTACTGTGTTATTGGTGTATGTTGTATGTTCTATGTTTGTTCTGGTGGTCCTTCTTGGCTCAGTTGGTAGAGCATGGCGCTTGTAACGCAAGGGTAGTGGGTTTTTACGTAGAATGTATGCACACATGACTGTAAGTCGCTTTGGATAAAAGCGTCTGCTAAATGGCATATATTATTATTATTATTATTTGTTTATTCCATGTGTAACTCTGTGTCGTTGTATGTGTTGAACTGCTTTGCTTTATCTTGGCCAGGTCGCAGTTGTAAATGAGAACTTGTTCTCAACTAGCCTACCTGGTTAAATAAAGGTGTTCTCAACTAGCCTACCTGGTTAAATAAAGGTGTTCTCAACTAGCCTACCTGGTTAAATAAAGGTGTTCTCAACTAGCCTACCTGGTTAAATAAAGTTGTTCTCAACTGGCGTACCTGGTTAAATAAAGGTGTTCTCAACTAGCCTACCTGGTTAAATAAAGGTGTTCTCAACTAGCCTACCTGGTTAAATAAAGTTGTTCTCAACTGGCGTACCTGGTTAAATAAAGGTGTTCTCAACTAGCCTACCTGGTTAAATAAAGGTGTTCTCAACTAGCCTACCTGGTTAAATAAAGGTGTTCTCAACTAGCCTACCTGGTTAAATAAAGGTGTTCTCAACTAGCCTACCTGGTTAAATAAAGGTGTTCTCAACTAGCCTACCTGGTTAAATAAAGGTGTTCTCAACTGGCCTACCTGGTTAAATAAAGGTGTTCTCAACTAGCCTACCTGGTTAAATAAAGGTGTTCTCAACTAGCCTACCTGGTTAAATAAAGGTGTTCTCAACTAGCCTACCTGGTTAAATAAAGGTGTTCTCAACTAGCCTACCTGGTTAAATAAATTTGTTCTCAACTAGCCTACCTGGTTAAATAAAGGTGTTCTCAACTAGCCTACCTGGTTAAATAAAGGTGTTCTCAACTAGCCTACCTGGTTAAATAAAGGTGTTCTCAACTAGCCTACCAGGTTAAATAAAGGTGTTCTCAACTAGCCTACCTGGTTAAATAAAGGTGTTCTCAACTGGCCTACCTGGTTAAATAAAGGTGTTCTGAACTGGCCTACCTGGTTAAATAAAGGTGTTCTCAACTAGCCTACCTGGTTAAATAAAGGTGTTCTCAACTAGCCTCCCTGGTTAAATAAAGGTGTTCTCAACTAGCCTACCTGGTTAAATAAAGGTGTTCTCAACTAGCCTACCTGGTTAAATAAAGTTGTTCTCAACTGGCGTACCTGGTTAAATAAAGGTGTTCTCAACTAGCCTACCTGGTTAAATAAAGGTGTTCTCAACTAGCCTACCTGGTTAAATAAAGTTGTTCTCAACTGTACCTGGTTAAATAAAGGTGTTCTCAACTAGCCTACCTGGTTAAATAAAGGTGTTCTCAACTAGCCTACCTGGTTAAATAAAGGTGTTCTCAACTAGCCTACCTGGTTAAATAAAGGTGTTCTCAACTAGCCTACCTGGTTAAATAAAGGTGTTCTCAACTAGCCTACCTGGTTAAATAAAGGTGTTCTCAACTGGCCTACCTGGTTAAATAAAGGTGTTCTCAACTAGCCTACCTGGTTAAATAAAGGTGTTCTCAACTAGCCTACCTGGTTAAATAAAGGTGTTCTCAACTAGCCTACCTGGTTAAATAAAGGTGTTCTCAACTAGCCTACCTGGTTAAATAAATTTGTTCTCAACTAGCCTACCTGGTTAAATAAAGGTGTTCTCAACTAGCCTACCTGGTTAAATAAAGGTGTTCTCAACTAGCCTACCTGGTTAAATAAAGGTGTTCTCAACTAGCCTACCTGGTTAAATAAAGGTGTTCTCAACTAGCCTACCTGGTTAAATAAAGGTGTTCTCAACTCGCCTACCTAGTTAAATAAAGGTGTTCTCAACTAGCCTACCTGGTTAAATAAAGGTGTTCTCAACTAGCCTACCTGGTTAAATAAAGGTGTTCTCAACTGTCCTACCTGGTTAAATAAAGGTGTTCTCAACTCGCCTACCTAGTTAAATAAAGGTGTTCTCAACTAGCCTACCTGGTTAAATAAAGGTGTTCTCAACTGTCCTACCTGGTTAAATAAAGGTGTTCTCAACTAGCCTACCTGGTTAAATAAAGGTGTTCTCAACTAGTCCTACCTGGTTAAATAAAGGTGTTCTCAACTAGCCTACCTGGTTAAATAAAGGTGTTCTCAACTAGCCTACCTGGTTAAATAAAGGTGTTCTCAACTAGTCCTACCTGGTTAAATAAAGGTGTTCTCAACTAGCCTACCTGGTTAAATAAAGGTGTTCTCAACTAGCCTACCTGGTTAAATAAAGGTGTTCTCAACTAGCCTACCTGGTTAAATAAATTTGTTCTCAACTAGCCTACCTGGTTAAATAAAGGTGTTCTCAACTAGCCTACCTGGTTAAATAAAGGTGTTCTCAACTAGCCTACCTGGTTAAATAAAGGTGTTCTCAACTAGCCTACCAGGTTAAATAAAGGTGTTCTCAACTAGCCTACCTGGTTAAATAAAGGTGTTCTCAACTGGCCTACCTGGTTAAATAAAGGTGTTCTGAACTGGCCTACCTGGTTAAATAAAGGTGTTCTCAACTAGCCTACCTGGTTAAATAAAGGTGTTCTCAACTAGCCTCCCTGGTTAAATAAAGGTGTTCTCAACTGGCCTACCTGGTTAAATAAAGGTGTTCTCAACTAGCCTACCTGGTTAAATAAAGGTGTTCTCAACTAGCCTACCTGGTTAAATAAAGGTGTTCTCAACTAGCCTACCTGGTTAAATAAAGGTGTTCTCAACTCGCCTACCTAGTTAAATAAAGGTGTTCTCAACTAGCCTACCTGGTTAAATAAAGGTGTTCTCAACTAGCCTACCTGGTTAAATAAAGGTGTTCTCAACTGTCCTACCTGGTTAAATAAAGGTGTTCTCAACTCGCCTACCTAGTTAAATAAAGGTGTTCTCAACTAGCCTACCTGGTTAAATAAAGGTGTTCTCAACTGTCCTACCTGGTTAAATAAAGGTGTTCTCAACTAGCCTACCTGGTTAAATAAAGGTGTTCTCAACTAGTCCTACCTGGTTAAATAAAGGTGTTCTCAACTAGCCTACCTGGTTAAATAAAGGTGTTCTCAACTAGCCTACCTGTGTTCTCAAACCTGGTTAAATAAAGGTGTTCTTAGCCTACCTGGTTAAATAAAGGTGTTCTCAACTGGCCTACCTGGTTAAATAAAGGTGTTCTCAACTAGCCTACCTGGTTAAATAAAGGTGTTCTCAACTAGCCTACCTGGTTAAATAAAGGTGTTCTCAACTAGCCTACCTGGTTAAATAAAGGTGTTCTCAACTGGCCTACCTGGTTAAATAAAGGTGTTCTCAACTAGCCTACCTGGTTAAATAAAGGTGTTCTCCACTAGCCTACCTGGTTCAATAAAGGTGTTCTCAACTAGCCTACCTGGTTAAATAAAGGTGTTCTCAACTAGCCTACCTGGTTAAATAAAGGTGTTATCAACTAGCCTACCTGGTTAAATAAAGGTGTCCTCAACTAGCCTACCTGGTTAAATAAAGGTGTTATCAACTAGCCTACCTGGTTAAATAAAGGTGAAATAACATAAATAAATGGTATGTTATGTTCCAGCACTCCAATATTAATTGCCTGCTGCTAGATACATGGTGATATGTTGTGGTGACACAGAGGTGTTGTCAAGGGGATTGTCAAGGGGGTTGACAAGGGGACTGTCAAAGGATTGTAAAGGTGCTTGTCAAGGGGCTGGTCCAAGGATATTGTCAAGGGGATTGTCAAGGTGCTTACCAAGGGGTTTGTGAAGCGGATTGTGAAGGGATTTTCAAGGGGCTTGTCAAGGGGCTTGTTAAAGGGCTTGTAAATGGGATTGTCAAGTGGTTTGTCAAGGAGCCTATCAACGGGGTGTTTCAAGAGGCTTGTCAAAGGGCTTATCAAGAGGCTTGTGAAGGGGATTGTCAGGGGAATTGTCAATTGGCTTGTCAAGGGGAGGGTTAAGGGCATTGTCAATTGTCAATTCTGGTCAAGGGACTTTTCAAGGACCTTGTCAAAGGGTTTTAAGGGGTATTGTCAAGGGGATTGTCATGGGTATTGTCACAGGGATTGTCAAGGGGCTTGTCAATGGGATTGTTAAGTGGTTTGTTTCAAGGGGGTTTTCAAGAGGATTGTCAAGGGGCATGTCAAGGTGCTTGTCAAGGGGCTTGTCAAGGTGCTTGTCAAGGTGCTTGTCTAGTGTTTTGTCAAGGAGCTTGTCAAGGGGCTTCTCAAGGGGTTGTCAAGGGGATTGTCTAGTGGATTGTCAAGGGGAGTCTCAAGGGGCTTTGTCTCAAGGGGCTTGTCAAAGGGTTGTCAAGGGGAGTCTCAAGGGGCTTGTCACGGTGCTTGTCAAGGGGTTTGGGGCTTGTCAAGGAGAGTGTTAAGAAAGGGATTGTCAAGGGGATTGTCTAGTGGATTGTCAAGGGGAGTCTCAAGGGGGCTTGTCAAGGGGAGTCTCAAGGGGCTTGTCAAAGGGTTGTCAAGGGGAGTCTCAAGGGGCTTGTCACGGTGCTTATCAAGGGGTTTGTCAAGGGGCTTGTCAAGGGGAGTGTTAAGAGGATTGTCAAGAGGATTGTCAAGGAGATTGTCAAAGTGCTTGTTAAGGGGAGTGTTAAAAGGATTGTCAAGAGGATTGTCAAGGAGATGGTGAAGGTGGTTTCAAGGGGATTGTCAAGGGGCTTGTCAAGGGGATTGTCAAGGGGCTTGTCAATGGGATTGTGAAGTGGTTTGTCAAGGAGCCTGTCAAGGGGCTTTTCAAGAGGCTTGTCAAGGGGCTTGTAAAGAGGACTATCATGGGGCTTGTCAAAGGGTTGTCAATGGGATTTTCAAGGAGATTGTCAAGGGGAGTGTTAAGAGGATTGTCAAGGAGATGGTGAAGTTTGTTTCAAGGGGATTGTCAAGGGGATTGTCATGGGGCTTGTCAATGGGATTGTCAAGTGGTTTGTCAAGGAGCCTGTCAAGGGGCTTTTCAAGAGGCTTGTCAAGGCGCTTGTAAAGAGGATTATCATGGGGCTTGTCAAAGGGTTGTCAATGGGATTTTCAAGGAGATTGTCAAGGGGATTTTTAAGAGGATTGTCAAGGGGATTGTCATGGGGCTTGTCAATGGGATTGTCAAGTGGTTTGTCAAGGAGCCTGTCAAAGGGCTTTTCAAGAGGCTTGTCAAGGGGCTTGTCGAGAGGCTTGTCAAGTGGTTTGTCAAGAGGCTTGTGAAGGGGATTGACAAGTGGCTTGTCAAGGGTATTATGAAGGGGCTTGTAAAGAGGATTATCAAGGGGCTTGTCAAAGGGTTGTCAATGGGATTTTCAAGGAGATTGTCAAGGGGCTTGTCAATGGGATTGTCAAGTGGTTTGTCAAGGAGCCTGTCAAGGGGCTTTTCAAGAGGCTTGTCAAGGGGCTTGTCGAGAGGCTAGTCAAGTGGCTTTTCACGGGTATTAAGAAGGGGCTTGTAAAGAGGATTATCAAGGGACTTGTCAAAGGGCTTGTCAACAGTCTTGTCAAGGGGATTGTGAAGGTCCTTTTTCAAGGGGATTGTCAAGGGGATTGTCAAGGCGCTTGTCAAGCGGATTGTCAAGTGTTTTGTGAAGGATTTTGTCAAGTGGACTGTCAAGAGGATTGTAAAGGTGCTTGTCAAGGGGCTTGTCCAAGGATATTGTCAAGGGGATTGTCAAGGTGCTTGTCAAGGGGATTGTGAAGGGGATTTTCAAGGGGCTTGTCAAGGGGCTTGTCAAAGGGCTTGTCAATTGGGTTGTCAAGGGGGTTGTCAAGAGGCTTGTCTAGTGTCTTGTCTAGCTTGTCAAGGGACTTTTCAAGGTCCTTGTCAAAGGGTTTTAAGGGGTATTGTCAAGGAGATTGTCATGGGTACTGTCAAGGGGCTTGTCAAAGGGCGTGTCAATGGGATTTTCAAGGAGATTGTCAAGGGGCTTTTAAAGGGGTTTGTGAAGGGGATCGTGACGGGGATTGTGAAGGGGATTTTCAAGGGGCTTGTCAAGGGGAGTGTTAAGAGGATTGTCAAGAGTATTGTCAAGGAGATTGTCAAGGGGCTTTTAAAGGGGTTTGTCAAGGGGCTTGTCAAGGAGAGTGTTAAGATGATTGTCCAGATGCTTGTCAAGAGGATTCTCAAGGGGCTTGTCAAGGGGTATTGTCAATGGTTTGTCAAGGAGCTTGTCAAGGCTCCTGTCAAGGGGATGGTCAAGCGGATTGTCAAGCGGATTGTCAAGTGTTTTGTGAAGGGTTTTGTCAAGGGGACTGTCAAGAGGATTGTAAAGGTGCTTGTCAAGGGGCTTGTCCAAGGATATTGTCAAGGGGATTGTCAAGGTGCTTGTCAAGGGGTTTGTGAAGGGGATTGTGACAGGGATTGTGAAGGGGATTGTGAAGGAGATTGTCAAGGCGATTGTCAAGGTCCTTGTCAAGGGGATTGTGAAGGGGATGGTGAAGGGGATTTTCAAGGGGCTTGTCAATGGGTTTGTCAAGGGGCTTGTCAATGGGTTTGTCAAGGGGCTTGTCAATGGGCTTGTCAATGGGCTTGTCAATGGGTTTGTCAAGGGGCTTGTCAATGGGCTTGTCAATGGGTTTGTCAATGGGTTTGTCAAGGGGTTTGTGAAGGGGATTGTGAAGGGGATTTTCAAGGGGCTTGTCAAGGGGTTTGTCAAGGGGCTTGTCAATGGGTTTGTCAAGGGGCTTGTCAATGGGTTTGTCAAGGGGCTTGTCAATGGGTTTGTGAAGGGGGGCTTGTCATTGTCAAGGGATTGTCAAGGTCCTTGTCAAGGGGATTGTGAAGGGGATTTGAAGGGATTTTCAAGGGCTTGTCAATGGGTTTGTCAAGGGGCTTGTCAATGGGTTTGTCAAGGGGCTTGTCAATGGGTTTGGGCTTGTCAATGGGTTTGTCAAGGGGCTTGTCAATGGGTTTGGGCTTGTCAATGGGCTTGTTTGTCAATGGGTTTGATATTGTCAAGGGGCTTGTCAATCAAGGGGCTTGTCAATGGGTTTGTCAATGGGCTTGTCAAGGGGCTTGTCAATGGGCTTGTCAATGGGCTTGTCAAGGGGCTTGTCCAAGGATATTGTCAAGGGGCTTGTCAATGGGCTTGTCAATGGGCTTGTCAAGGGGCTTGTCCAAGGATATTGTCAAGGGGCTTGTCAATTGGTTTGTCAAGTGGCTTTTGTGGGTTCGATTACATGCTCCAAATGGCCGGAAACAAATAATTTGTTGTGAGAAATGAAGGCAAGAAATTGCCAAGAAACTGAAGAGCTTGTACAACACTGTGTACTACTCCCTTCACAGATGTCACGTATACTCCTTCTACGGCCTCTAGGTCATCAGCCTGCTCACCTGTCACCTTCGACTTGCGCACCTGCACCTCATGACAATCACCTGGACTCCGTCACTTCCATCCATCTGCCACTCCCCTTGGTTCTTTCCTCAGGTGTTATTGACTCTGTTTTCATGTCGGTGCCTTGTTTGTGGTTCCTTTTCATTGTTTCTTTTATTTATTAAAACAGTCCCTGAACTTGCTTCCCGAATCTCAGCGCACATCGTTACAGAATAACACCTCACCTAAGGGAAGCATCAGGGTGTTTTAAAAAAAACAACATTTGTGTCAGAGTAATGATGTTGGGTTCGGGAACTGCTTAAGGCACTCATGCCTCAGCCGGCTCGCCAGGCTCCCCTGCCTCAGCCGGCTCGTCAGGCTCTCATGCCTCAGCCAGTTCGCCAGGCTCCCCTGCCTCAGCCGGCTCGTCAGGCTCTCATGCCTCAGCCAGTTCGCCAGGCTCCCCTGCCTCAGTCGGCTCCTCAGGCTCCCCTGCCTCAACATATCTGTTAGGTTCCCGCACCCCAGCTGGCGTGACAGGTTCTCGCACATCAGCAGGGGTGACTGGTCCGCTCCTGATCCCGGGTTCGTCCCCTTTGACGGCATCTTGCAACATCTGTCAAGCATGGTGGAGGAAATGTGATGGATCTGGGTGTGCTTTGTTGGTGGTAAAGTGGGATATTTGTATAACGTAAATGGGATCTTGAAGAAGGAAAGCTATCACTTCATTTTGCAACACCATACCTTACCTTGTGAACGGCTTTTAACTAATTGGAGCCAATTTCCTCCTACAACAGGACAATGATCCAAAGCACAGCTCCAAACTATGAAGTAACTATTTAGGGAAGAAGCGGTCAGCTGGTTTTCTGTCTATAAAGGAGTGGTCAGCACAGTCACCAGATCTCAACCTTATTGAGCTGTGGTGGGAGCAGCTTGACCGTATGGTACGTAAGAAGTGCCCATCAAGCCAATCCAACTTGTGGGCGGTGCTTCAGGAAGCATGGGGTGAAATATCTTTAGATTACCTCAACAAATGGACAACTAGAATGCCAAAGGTCTGCAATGCTGTAATTGCAGCAAATGGAAGATTATTTTAAGAAAGCAAAATTTGAAGGACACAATTATTATTTCAATTAAAAATCATTATTTATAACCTTGTCAACATCTTGACTATATTTCCTATTCATTTTGCAACTAATTTCATGTATGTTTTCATGGAAAACACGGTTATTTCTAAGTGACCCAAAAATGGATTGGTAGTGTATGTGTGTGGATACCTGTGTTTGTGCACATACCTGTTCCTATGCTTGTAATGTAACGAGGCATACTCAAGAAACACCGCTTATACTCAGTCAGGGATGCAGAAATACCTTGGCTTTCTGCACCACTAATAGAGAGATCAAAGGCATTTCTGCATCACTGACTGAGAAAGACAAGGCATTTCTGCATCACTGACAGAGACAGCCACAGCATTTCTGCATCACTGACAGAGACAGCCACAGCATTTCTGCATCACTGACAGAGACAGCCACAGCATTTCTGCATCACTGACAGAGACAGCCACAGCATTTATGCATCACTGACAGAGACAGCCACAGCATTTATGCATCACTGACAGAGACAGCCACAGCATTTCTGCATCTAGTACTAGGTCTCAGGAAGGCAGTAGTGATGTACTAGCCATCTGTTTGTTAGCTTCCGTGTGTGAATTTGAATGGTTACATTTCTCCAGCTGCATCCCACAGCTGTTTACCAAAACAGTAGTGGGGCGTCCACTTTGTTGGTGTTTGAACTTGCAAATATCCCCTTTAATGTTACTTGTTGCTCTGTCTACTTTGCTAACCACATGTTCTCCCTCTCTCCATGTGTCCCCCCTTCTCCCTTCCCCCTCCCCCCTCTCCCCACCCTCTCCCTTCCCCCCCCTTCTCCCTTCCCCCCTCCCCCTCTCCCCACCCTCTCCCTTCCCCCCCTTCTCCCTTCCCCCTCCCCCCTCTCCCCACCCTCTCCCTTCCCCTCCCCCTCTCCCCACCCCCTCTCCCCCCTCCCCCTCTCCCCCTCTCCCCCCTCCCCCCCCCCCCCTCCCCCTCCCCCTCTCCCCACCCTCTCCCCTCCCCTCCCCCCTCTCCCCCCCCTCTCCCCCTTCCCCCCCTCCCCCTCTCCCCCCCCTCTCCCTTCCCCTCCCCCCCCCCCCCCTCCCCCCCCCCCCTTCCCCCCCCCCCCCCCCTCCCCCCCCCCCCCCCCCCCCCCCCCCCCCCCCCCCCCCCCCCCCCCCTCCCCCCCCCCCCCCCCCCCCCCCCCTCCCCCCTTCCCCCTCCCCCCCCTCTCCCCCCCCCTCCCCCCCTCCCCCTCCCCCCCTCCCCCTCCCCCCCCCCCCCCTCCCCCCCCTCTCCCCACCCCAACAGCTCAGAACTGCAGTTATTCTCTCCAGAGCCCCAACGGTACGATAGAGAGCCCCGGCTACCCGTACGGTTACCCCAACTATGCCAACTGTACGTGGGTGATCCTGGCAGCAGAACACAACAGGATACAGCTGGTGTTCCAAGGTTTCGCTCTAGAGGAAGACTTCGACATGCTGTCTGTCTACGACGGTCCGCCCAGCCCGGGGAACCTTCGGACCAGGTCAGAATGATGAACGTGGATTATTTGGGATAAGATGGTTGGGCTTAGTAGGGGACATGACTTTTCCTTGGCAAGGTGACAGGATCAGGAAAAACTCTGATGCATTGAGTTGGCACTAGTCTCTGCAATGTGAGTTGATTCAACATATCTCCCAGTGGGATCAGTGTGCAGAATAGGGCCCTGGAGATTAGACCTCTGCAGTAGCACTAACAGGTCTGTAGTGGACAGTAACACTAACAGGTCTGTAGTGGACAGTAACACTAACAGGTCTGTAGTGGACAGTAACACTAACAGGTCTGTAGTGGACAGTAACACTAACAGGTCTGTAGTGGACAGTAACACTAACAGGTCTGTAGTGGACAGTAACACTAACAGGTCTGTAGTGGACAGTAACACTAACAGGTCTGTAGTGGACAGTAACACTAACAGGTCTGTAGTGGACAGTAACACTAACAGGTCTGTAGTGGACAGTAACACTAACAGGTCTGTAGTGGACAGTAACACTAACAGGTCTGTAGTAACACTAACAGGTCTGACAGTAACACTAACAGGTCTGTAGTGGACAGTAACACTAACAGGTCTGTAGTGGACAGTAACACTAACAGGTCTGTAGTGGACAGTAACACTAACAGGTCTGTAGTGGACAGTAACACTAACAGGTCTGTAGTGGACAGTAACACTAACAGGTCTGTAGTGGACAGTAACACTAACAGGTCTGTAGTGGACAGTAACACTAACAGGTCTGTAGTGGACAGTAACACTAACAGGTCTGTAGTGGACAGTAACACTAACAGGTCTGTAGTGGACAGTAACACTAACAGGTCTGTAGTGGACAGTAACACTAACAGGTCTGTAGTGGACAGTAACACTAACAGGTCTGTAGTGGACAGTAACACTAACAGGTCTGTAGTGGACAGTAACACTAACACTAACAGTAACACTAACAGGTCTGTAGTGGACAGTAACACTAACAGGTCTGTAGTGGACAGTAACACTAACAGGTCTGTAGTGGACAGTAACACTAACAGGTCTGTAGTGGACAGTAACACTAACAGGTCTGTAGTGGACAGTAACACTAACAGGTCTGTAGTGGACAGTAACACTAACAGGTCTGTAGTGGACAGTAACACTAACAGGTCTGTAGTGGACAGTAACACTAACAGGTCTGTAGTGGACAGTAACACTAACAGGTCTGTAGTGGACAGTAACACTAACAGGTCTGTAGTGGACAGTAACACTAACAGGTCTGTAGTGGACAGTAACACTAACAGGTCTGTAGGTCTGTGGACAGTAACACTAACAGGTCTGTAGTGGACAGTAACACTAACAGGTCTGTAGTGGACAGTAACACTAACAGGTCTGTAGTGGACAGTAACACTAACAGGTCTGTAGTGGACAGTAACACTAACAGGTCTGTAGTGGACAGTAACACTAACAGGTCTGTAGTGGACAGTAACACTAACAGGTCTGTAGTGGACAGTAACACTAACAGGTCTGTAGTGGACAGTAACACTAACAGGTCTGTAGTGGACAGTAACACTAACAGGTCTGTAGTGGACAGTAACACTAACAGTGGACAGTAACACTAACAGGTCTGTAGTGGACAGTAACACTAACAGGTCTGTAGTGGACAGTAACACTAACAGGTCTGTAGTGGACAGTAACACTAACAGGTCTGTAGTGGACAGTAACACTAACAGGTCTGTAGTGGACAGTAACACTAACAGGTCTGTAGTGGACAGTAACACTAACAGGTCTGTAGTGGACAGTAACACTAACAGGTCTGTAGTGGACAGTAACACTAACAGGTCTGTAGTGGACAGTAACACTAACAGGTCTGTAACAGTAACACTAACAGGTCTGTAGTGGACAGTAACACTAACAGGTCTGTAGGTCTGTAGTGGACAGTAACACTAACAGGTCTGTAGTGGACAGTAACACTAACAGGTCTGTAGTGGACAGTAACACTAACAGGTCTGTAGTGGACAGTAACACTAACAGGTCTGTAGTGGACAGTAACACTAACAGGTCTGTAGTGGACAGTAACACTAACAGGTCTGTAGTGGACAGTAACACTAACAGGTCTGTAGTGGACAGTAACACTAACAGGTCTGTAGTGGACAGTAACACTAACAGGTCTGTAGTGGACAGTAACACTAACAGGTCTGTAGTGGACAGTAACACTAACAGGTCTGTAGTGGACAGTAACAGGTCTAACACTAACAGGTCTGTAGTGGACAGTAACACTAACAGGTCTGTAGTGGACAGTAACACTAACAGGTCTGTAGTGGACAGTAACACTAACAGGTCTGTAGTGGACAGTAACACTAACAGGTCTGTAGTGGACAGTAACACTAACAGGTCTGTAGTGGACAGTAACACTAACAGGTCTGTAGTGGACAGTAACACTAACAGGTCTGTAGTGGACAGTAACACTAACAACAGGTCTGTAGTGGACAGTAACACTAACAGGTCACTACACACAGTCTGTAGTGGACAGTAACACTAACAGGTCTGTAGTGGACAGTAACACTAACAGGTCTGTAGTGGACAGTAACACTAACAGGTCTGTAGTGGACAGTAACACTAACAGGTCTGTAGTGGACAGTAACACTAACAGGTCTGTAGTGGACAGTAACACTAACAGGTCTGTAGTGGACAGTAACACTAACAGGTCTGTAGTGGACAGTAACACTAACAGGTCTGTAGTGGACAGTAACACTAACAGGTCTGTAGTGGACAGTAACACTAACAGGTCTGTAGTGGACAGTAACACTAACAGGTCTGTAGTGGACAGTAACACTAACAGAGGTCTGTAGTGGACAGTAACACTAACAGGTCTGGAGTGGACAGTAACACTAACAGGTCTGTAGTGGACAGTAACACTAACAGGTCTGTAGTGGACAGTAACACTAACAGGTCTGTAGTGGACAGTAACACTAACAGGTCTGTAGTGGACAGTAACACTAACAGGTCTGTAGTGGACAGTATTACTAAGTGCTATACAGTAGTGTGTCAGTCCAGGGTCCATTCTGGGTCAGGTATGTTTGAAAGCTATTGGAAATCCGTATGTTGGGCTCCACCAGTTCATTTAGCTGACAAGATTAGCTTAGAATTCCGTGGAATTATTTTATATTATTTTATAGCATGAAGAATACAAATGAAAAAAAGCTGATTAAAATAGAATGGATATTTTTCTCCAAACGATTTGATGGAGTGTGCAACAGGCACGCATTCTGTGTTGAGCGGGTTAACAAAGAATATTTTTTTTACAGTTATTAATGTAACTTTAGTAGTTCTACAAACGTTGGGTTAGTTTTCTTGGATTTTTAATACATTGTAAGGCTGCTGATTCGACTCTAATGATGATTTGAAAGAAAAGTGGCGTGAAAAGACTGTACAGACTTTATTAGTTTCTCTTTCAACAATTGAGAAGCTCTTAATAATACCTAGAATTTCCAGTCTGCGTGTTATGGCCGTAATGCCCCATTAAAATAAAAAATCACATGCAATATTTTTGCAGCCAGTGGCCCGTTGTGCCCCTTGGGCTGAATATAATCGTTATA
>NC_068439.1:4485526-4503026 GCF_023373465.1 Oncorhynchus keta | reverse complement strand
CTGTCTCATTATTAACCTCCAGCTGTGTCTTCTGTCTCATTATTAACCTCCAGCTGTGTCATCTTATCATTCTCCTCCAGCTGTGTCATCTCTCTCTAACTTTTCCTCTTTTTCTTTCTCTCTCTCTTTCTCTCTCTCTCTTTCTCTATCTCTTCTTCTCCCCTGCTCTGTTGGTGCCAGGGGCACCCTTGCCTCCTCTCTCCCTCCAAACGGAAATGAAAGAGGGATAACAACCTTGGTTGAGGAAAAATTGGAAGAAAATGAAAATGCGAGAGGGCACAGAGGGCGAGAGAGAGAAAGGGAGCAATTTGTGTAGAGGAAGTAGGAGGAAGAAGGAGGAAGAAGGAGGAAGTAGGAGAGGAGAGAGGCAGAGAGGCAGAGAGAGAGGTGTAGAGAGAGAGGTGTAGAGAGGGAGACAGAGTGAGAGAGAGAGAGAGAGAGAGAGAGAGGTGTAGAGAGAGAGAGAGAGAGAGAGAGAGAGAGAGAGAGAGAGAGAGAGAGAGAGAGAGAGGTGTAGAGAGGGAGACAGAGAGAGAGGTGTAGAGAGGGAGACAGAGAGAGAGAGAGGTGTAGAGAGAGAGGTAGAGAGAGAGATGTAGAGAGGTGTAGAGAGAGAGACAGAGAGAGAGAGAGGTGTAGAGAGAGAGGTGTAGAGAGGTGTAGAGAGAGAGATAGAGAGAGAGGTAGAGAGAGACAGAGAGAGAGGTAGAGAGAGAGGTAGAGGTAGAGGTAGAGAGAGAGGTAGAGGTAGAGGCAGAGAGAGGTAGAGAGAGAGACAGAGACAAAGAGGGCTAGAGAGAGAGACCGAGAGAGGTAGAGAGAGAGACAGAGAGAGAGATGTAAAGAGAAAGACAGAGAGAGAGATGTAAAGAGAGAGACAGAGAGAGAGATGTAGAGAGAGAGACAGAGAGAGGTAGAGGTAGAGACAGAGAGAGGTAGAGGTAGAGAGAGGTAGAGAGAGAGACAGAGACAAAGAGGTCTAGAGAGAGAGACCGAGAGAGGTAGAGAGAGAGACAGAGAGAGAGATGTAAAGAGAGAGACAGAGAGAGAGATGTAAAGAGAGAGACAGAGAGAGAAATGTAGAGAGAGAGACAGAGAGAGGTAGAGGTAGAGGTAGAGAGAGAGGTAGAGGTAGAGGCAGAGAGAGGTAGAGAGAGAGACAGAGACAAAGAGGGCTAGAGAGAGAGACCGAGAGGGGTAGAGAGAGAGACAGAGAGAGAGATGTAAAGAGAGAGACAGAGAGAGAGATGTAAAGAGAGAGACAGAGAGAGAGATGTAGAGAGAGAGACAGAGAGAGGTAGAGGTAGAGACAGAGAGAGGTAGAGGTAGAGAGAGAGACAGAGAGAGGTAGAGGTAGAGAGAGAGAGACAGAGAGAGGTAGAGGTAGAGAGAGAGACAGAGAGAGGTAGAGGTAGAGAGAGGTAGAGAGAGAAACAGAGAGAGGTAGAGAGAGAGACAGAGAGAGGTAGAGAGAGACAGAGAGAGGTAGAGAGAGACAGAGAAACAGACAGAGACATAGAGACATAGAGACATATACAGAGAGACAGAGAGGTAGAGGTAGAGAGAGGTAGAGAGAGAGACAGAGAGTGGTAGAGAGAGACAGAGAGAGGTAGAGAGAGACAGAGAGAGGTAGAGAGAGACAGAGAGAGGTAGAGAGAGACAGAGAGACAGAGAGACAGAGAGTGGTAGAGAGAGACAGAGAGAGGTAGAGAGAGACAGAGAGACAGAGAGAGGTAGAGAGAGACAGAGAGACAGAGAGTGGTAGAGAGAGACAGAGAGACAGAGAGACAGAGAGAGGTAGAGAGAGACAGAGAGAGAGAGAGACAGAGAGAGGTAGAGATAGAGAGAGAGAGGTAGAGGTAGAGAGAGACAGAGAGAGAGAGAGGTAGAGGTAGAGAGAGACAGAGAGAGGTAGAGAGAGAGAGAGAGGTAGATTAGAGAGAGACAGAGAGAGAGGTAGAGGTAGAGAGAGACAGAGAGAGGTAGAGAGAGAGAGAGAGAGGTAGAGGTAGAGAGAGACAGAGAGCGAGATGTAAAGAGACTGAAAGGTTCCATGAGGGGAGGAGGAGAGACGAGGTTGTCAAGTAGTTGTGATTGTTGAACACAAAGCTCCCGTTGAGTGGTGTGTCTGTGTCATATTGTTGTGTGTGTCATATTTGGCCTCTCTGTGCCTTTCAAAGGAGACATTTTGTAAAGTGAGCAGAGAGCTCATGTTTATCAGTCAGTCAGCGCGTGGTGTGCTGCGTGCAGAGAACTTATAAGCAGGCCTCTCTCTTTCTGTCTCTCTGCTTCTCTGTGTCTCTCTGTGTCTGTGTCTGTGTCTCTGTCCCTCTTTGTCTCTCTGTCTGTCTCTCTGTCTGTCTCCGTGTCTGTCTCCGTGTCTGTCTCCGTGTCTGTCTCTCTCTTGATCTCTCTCTGTTTCTCTGTCCCTCTGTCTTTCTCTCTGTCTCTCTGTCTCTGTGTCTCTGTGTCTGAGTCTCTGTGTCTCTCTCTTTGTCTCGGTCTCTCTCTCTTTGATGAGCTTCTCTCTCTCTCTCTCTCTCTCTGTCTCTGTCTGTCTCTCTGTTTCTCTGTCCCTCTGTCTTTCTCTCTGTCTCTGTGTCTCTGTGTCTCTCTCTTTGATGAGCTTCTCTCTCTTAGCCCCAGGACCAACTGGATCAGGCCCTTCTCTTTGCTCAGCTCTTGGCATGGTAATGATATGAGAGGGGGTTACTGTATGGTAGATGTTTTCAAAACTTAAAGCCTATTTACATTTACATTTACATTTAAGTCATTTAGCAGACGCTCTTATCCAGAGCGACTTACAAATTGGTGCATTCACCTTATGACAACCAGTGGAACAGTCACTTTACAATAGTGCATCTAAATCTTCTTCCCTGTATGAATTGTTTATAGTTTTCCTCTGGACATGTAGGAGAATCTTACAGAACTCTGCATGCAGGGTTTCAATGGGGTGTTTGTCCCATTGGGTGAAATCCTGTTTTGCAAGTGGACCCCACACCTCGCTGCCATAACGTGCAGTTGGTTTAATGAAACAATCAATTCATTTTAGACACATTTTAATAGGTATTTCAATTAGATATTTGTTTTAATGGCGTAGAATGCCCTGCGTATTTTCTCTCTCAGTTCATCCACTGCCTCATTACGGCGTCCAGTTGAGCTTATTTTAAACATAAATAATTGTAGTGTGTGCTGTAATCTATACATTTTGTACCAATTGACAACTTTGATCTAATTCCTTGAGATCTGGATCTTCTCTGGAAAACCATTATATTAGTATTTTTGTGGTTTACTCTCTGGCAGTACTGCTCTAGCAGGGCCAGGGCCCATGTCTGGCAGGACTGCTCTAGCAGGGCCAGGGCCCAGGTCTGGCAGGACTGCTCTAGCAGAGCCAGACTCTGCTGTAGGCCATGTGCTGTGGATGACAGCAGGCACGGGTCATATGTGAAGGGAAGGCATTTAACCTCTGAATTGTGGCGACTAACACCAAGGGCTGAGGATTTTTCTAGAAGAGTGGCCAATTCGTTGATGTAACTATTGAAGAGTGCAGGGCTCAGATTTCAACCCCGGTGAAGGCCCCGGCCGTGGTAAAATAATTATGTTATTTTCTTGCCAATTTTGATGCTGCAAGTATTGCCAGTATTGATTTAATTTTGTCATATGCTTTACATCCTACACCACTTTCAATAACTGTGTAGAACAGTCCCGTATCAAATGCTATTTGGAAGTCGATCAAGCTTTAACATATACTCAGGTTTTACTTCGTATGGGCAGGTGGGACGGTAGCAACATCTGGTGAAATTGCAAAGCGCGAAATTCAAACTACAGTAAATATAAATATTTAAGTTTCAGAAAATCACAAGTGTCATAAGGCAAAATAAAGCTTAACTTCTTGTTAATCCGCTGTGTCCGATTTCAAAAAGGCTTTACTGCGAAAGCACAACATACGATTATCTGAGGACAGCGCCCCGCAAACAAAAGCATGAAAAACATATTTCAACGAGGCAGGTGCGCCACCACGGAAGTCAGAAATAGCAATATAATAAATGCCTTACCTTTGATCTTCTTCTGTTGGCACTCCAAAGGGTACCAGATTTATCACAAATGGTTCTTTTGCTCGATAATGTCCTTCTTTATAGCCATAAAAACTCAGTTTAGCTGGCGCGCTTCACTCAATAATTTCCCTCCATCAAAATGCATACAAAATGAATCCCAAACGTTACTAATAACCTTGTCCAAACAAGTCAAACAACGTTTATAATCAAACCTTAGTTTATTAATTATAATATGTAAATAATACGTAAATAAACTAACAATTTCTGGCTAATTTTTCCAAAAACCAGCCTGTAACTCTTTCTAAAGACTGTTGACATCTAGTGGAAGCCCTAGGAACTGCAACCTGGGAGGATTTGGCTTTATAATAAAAGTGACAGCCATTGGAAACAGCCATTGGAAACAGTGGTACGTTGAACATTTTTCGGGGGGGGGGGGACGGTTTGTCCTTGGGGTTTCGCCTGCCATATCAGTTCTGTTATACTCACAGACGTTATTTTAACGGTTTTAGAAACTATAGAGTGTTTTCTATCCAAATTGACCAATTATATGCATATCCTAGCCTCTATGCCTGAGTGACAGGCAGTTTATTTTGTGCAAGGTTTTCATCCAGACGTAAAAATACTGCCCCCTACCCAAGAGAGGTTAATGAAATAGTTTTAATATAACAATTTACATTTTGTGAATTTGGGCATCTCATTTAGGATGCTTTAAAAAATATATATATATATATATATATATATATATATATATTTGAGGCTCTAAAGTTTCTTATCGAGGTCCTGGTCAGTAATTGGGGAGTCCAATGGATTTTGATTTTTCCTTTATAGCTTTTTGTAATCCACTCAATTTCTCTTGAATTTGTTCTGCGTTTGCATCAATGTGACCGGTGTTGTAGAGTGTTTTAAAATGGGTTGTCCACATGTCACCATTTTGCTGTATCACTAATTCCTCTTGTTTAGAATTTTTTTTTTTTTTTTCAGAGGTTGTGTTTGTTTATGGACTCCTCAATTAGTGTCAGCTGCTTGCTGTTGTACTCTCTGTCTCTACCTCTACCTCTCTTTGGTGCTGAGTGTACGTTTATAGAGTTTTAAAGCCTCACAGTTATTAAGGTGTGATTCACCATTATTTGGGTCTCTGCTTTTGTTTTTGCCTTCGTGTTCTACAATTTTTCGTTATAATTTTACAATCTGCATATTTTTTTATATTTTTTTTAAAATCAATTTAAGTTGTGTTCATTTGCAGTTTGCCTGAATATTAAGTCGATGTGTTTTACTGCTAGATTGATGCCTTCTTTACTGTGAGTCCAGAAAATTATCCAAGACTGGTTGGATTTCTTGGTTAGTGGTAGCTTCCTGGTAGCTTCCTGGTAGCTTCCTGGTAGCTTCCTGGTTGCTTCCTGGTAGCTTCCTGGTTGCTCCCTGGTAGCTTCCTGGTAGCTTCCTGGTAGCTTCCTGGTAGCTTCCTGGTTGCTTCCTGGTAGCTTCCTGGTAGCTTCCTGGTAGCTTCCTGGTATTCTTCTGTGCTGTGTTGGGCTCATCTGTTTACATGTCTGATGTTGTACAGCTCACTGGGCTGTGAATGTCTGGTTGTTTCCATGTCTGTCCTTTTTGAGGAGCAACATAATTTGTCTGTGATCAGACAGAGGTGTTAGTGGCTTGACAGTGAATGAGCTGAGAGAGAAAGGGTCAATGTCTGTGATAATATAGTCTACTGTACTGTGGCCAAGAGGTGAGCAATAGGTGAATCTCCCCAAAGAGTCCCCCTGTAACCTACCATTGACAAAGTACAGACCCAAGCTTCTACAGAGCTGCAACAGATCCCTTCTGTTGTTGACGGTGCTGTTGTTTCTATGGGGGAGATGAAGACAGTTAGAGACAGTATGGCCTGTAATAAAGCTGTCACTGTTGTTTCTATGGGGAGATGAAGACAGTTAGAGACAGTATGGCCTGTAATGAAGCTGTCACTGTGTGTGTGTGTGTGAGAGTGTGTGTGTGTGTGTGTTTCTGTGTAATGTCAGTCATTAGGTCTGTATGTCAGGGCCATACGATGTTGATTTTAGGGGGTTATGGCGGTAACCCTGGGTAACCGTAGGCATGACGATATGTCTTATACATCAATCGCCCACTTCAGCAACTTTGGATAATTATGTGAGGGAGTGTGTGCACATTTTGGTGTTTCAAACACACACACACACACACACACACACACACACACACACACACACACACACACACACACACACACACACACACACACACACACACACACACACACACACACACACACACACACACACACACACACACACACACACACAATCTTCACAGATGCATTAATCACACAAGCACACACACGCATGTATTAATCACACATCTACTAGATGTATTACATCACACAGATGTATTAATCTGTGATCTACTAGATGTATTAATCTGTGATCTACTAGATGTATTAATCTGTGATCTACTAGATGTATTAATCTGTAATCTACTAGATGTATTAATCTGT
Organism: Oncorhynchus keta; assembly: GCF_023373465.1. Classification (NCBI taxonomy): domain Eukaryota; kingdom Metazoa; phylum Chordata; class Actinopteri; order Salmoniformes; family Salmonidae; genus Oncorhynchus; species Oncorhynchus keta. Next base: position 4,496,462 of record NC_068439.1, on the reverse strand, counting down.
AATCTACTAGATGTATTAATCTGTGATCTACTAGATGTATTAATCTGTGATCTACTAGATGTATTAATCTGTGATCTACTAGATGTATTAATCTGTAATCTACTAGATGTATTAATCTGTGATCTACTAGATGTATTAATCTGTGATCTACTAGATGTATTAATCTGTAATCTACTAGATGTATTAATCTGTAATCTACTAGATGTATTAATCTGTAATCTACTAGATGTATTAATCTGTAATCTACTAGATGTATTCATCTGTAATCTACTAGATGTATTAATCTGTAATCTACTAGATGTATTAATGTAATCTGTAATCTACTAGATGTATTAATCTGTGATCTACTAGATGTATTAATCTGTAATCTACTAGATGTATTAATCTGTAATCTACTAGATGTATTAATCTGTAATCTACTAGATGTATTAATCTGTAATCTACTAGATGTATTAATCTGTAATCTACTAGATGTATTAATCTGTAATCTACTAGATGTATTAATCTGTAATCTACTAGATGTATTAATCTGTGATCTACTAGATGTATTAATCTGTAATCTACTAGATGTATTAATCTGTGATCTACTAGATGTATTAATCTGTAATCTACTAGATGTATTAATCTGTGATCTACTAGATGTATTAATCTGTGATCTACTAGATGTATTAATCTGTGATCTACTAGATGTATTAATCTGTAATCTACTAGATGTATTAATCTGTAATCTACTAGATGTATTAATCTGTAATCTACTAATGTATTAATCTGTGATCTACTATATGTATTAATCTGTGATCTACTAGATGTATTAATCTGTAATCTACTAGATGTATTAATCTGTAATCTACTAGATGTATTAATCTGTGATCTACTAGATGTATTAATCTGTAATCTACTAGATGTATTAATCTGTAATCTACTAGATGTATTAATCTGTAATCTACTAGATGTATTAATCTGTAATCTACTAGATGTATTAATCTGTAATCTACTAGATGTATTAATCTGTAATCTACTAGATGTATTAATCTGTAATCTACTAGATGTATTAATCTGTAATCTACTAGATGTATTAATCTGTAATCTACTAGATGTATTAATCTGTAATCTACTAGATGTATTAATCTGTGATCTACTAGATGTATTAATCTGTGATCTACTAGATGTATTAATCTGTAATCTACTAGATGTATTAATCTGTAATCTACTAGATGTATTAATCTGTAATCTACTAGATGTATTAATCTGTAATCTACTAGATGTATTAATCTGTAATCTACTAGATGTATTAATCTGTAATCTACTAGATGTATTAATCTGTAATCTACTAGATGTATTAATCTGTAATCTACTAGATGTATTAATCTGTAATCTACTAGATGTATTAATCTGTAATCTACTAGATGTATTAATCTGTGATCTACTAGATGTATTAATCTGTAATCTACTAGATGTATTAATCTGTAATCTACTAGATGTATTAATCTGTAATCTACTAGATGTATTAATCTGTAATCTACTAGATGTATCTAATTAATCTGTAATCTACTAGATGTATTAATCTGTAATCTACTAGATGTATTAATCTGTAATCTACTATATGTATTAATCTGTAATCTACTAGATGTATTAATCTGTAATCTACTAGATGTATTAATCTGTAATCTACTAGATGTATTAATCTGTAATCTACTATATGTATTAATCTGTGATCTACTAGATGTATTAATCTGCTAATCTACTAGATGTATTAATCTGTGATCTACTAGATGTATTAATCTGTAATCTACTATATGTATTAATCTGTGATCTACTAGATGGATCTTAATCTACTAGATGTATTAATTGTAATCTACTAGATGTATTGCTCTGTGATCTACTAGATGTATTAATCTGTAATCTACTATATGTATTAATCTGTGATCTACTAGATGTATTAATTGTAATCTACTATATGTATTAATCTGTGATCTACTAGATGTATTAATCTGTAATCAAGGTATTAATCTGTAATCTACTATATGTATTAATCTGTGATCTACAGATGATTAATTTAACCCACTGTTCTACTATATGTAGGCTGTCTATTGTATTAATAATCTACTAGATGTATTAATCTGTAATCTACTAGAGTTAAAATCTAAAGTTTAAAATAAATGTTTAAAATCTCTAAAAATGTGTTTAGATATTAATTTTCTACTAGATGTATTAAGTGATCTACTAGATGTATTTCTGTGATCTACTAGAATTAATGTAATCTACTAGATGTATTAATCTGTAATCTACTATATGTATTAATCTGTAATCTACTAGATGTATTAATCTGTAATCTACTAGATGTATTAATCTGTAATCTACTAGATGTATTAATCTGTAATCTACTATATGTATTAATCTGTAATCTACTAGATGTATTAATCTGTAATCTACTATATGTATTAATCTGTAATCTACTAGATGTATTAATTTTAGATGTATTAACTGTAATCTAGCTAACTGTAATCTACTAGATTATTCTGTAATCTACTAGATGTATTAATCTGTAATCCTTTTAAAGATCTCTAGATGTATTTGTGATCTACTAGATGTATTAATCTGTAAGGACATTAGATTATTAAATCCATGATCTACTAGATTATTAATCTGTAATCTACTAGATGTATTAAAAATCTACTAGATTATTAAGGGGTAATCTACTATATGTATTAATCTGTAATCTACTATATGTATTAATCTGTAATCTACTAGATGTATTAATCTGTAATCTACTAGATGTATTAATCTGTGATCTACTAGATGTATTAATCTGTGATCTACTAGATGTATTAATCCAGATCTACTAGATGTATTAATCTGTAATCTACTATATGTATTAATCTGTGATCTACTAGATGTATTAATCTGTAATCTACTAGATGTATTAATCTGTGATCTACTAGATGTATTAATCTGTGATCTACTAGATGTATTAATCTGTGATCTACTAGATGTATTAATCTGTAATCTACTATATGTTTAATCTGTGAATCTACTAGATGTATTAATCTGTGATCTACTAGATGTATTAATCTGTAATCTACTAGATTATTAATCTGTGATCTACTAGATGTATTAATCTGTAATCTACTATATGTATTAATCTGTAATCTACTAGATGTATTAATCTGTGATGTACTAGATGTATTAATCTGTGATCTACTAGATGTATTAATCTGTGATCTACTAGATGTATTAATCTGTGATCTACTAGATGTATTAACTGTGATCTACTAGATGTATTAATCTGTGATCTACACTGTGATCTACTAGATGTATTAATCTGTGATCTACTAGATGTATTAATCTGTGATCTACTAGATGTATTAATCATGATCTACTAGATGTATTAATCTGTGATCTACTAGATGTATTAATCTGTGATCTACAGATGTACTAGATAAATCTGTGATCTACATTAATCTGTAGATCACTAGATGTATTAATCTGTGACATACTAGATGTATTAATCTGTGATCTACTAGATGTATTAATCTGTGATCTACTAGATGTATTAATCATCTACTAGATGTATTAATCTGTGATCTACTAGATGTATTAATCTGTGATCTACTAGATGTATTAATCTGTGATGTACTAGATGTATTAATCTGTAATCTACTAGATGTATTAATCTGTAATCTACTAGATGTATTAATCTGTAATCTACTAGATGTATTAATCTGTGATCTACTAGATGTATTAATCTGTGATCTACTAGACATTAAGATCTACTAGATGTATTAATCTGTGATCTACTAGATGTAAAAATCTGTGATCTACTAGATGTATTAATCTGTAATCTACTAGATGTATTAATCTGTAATCTACTAGATGTATTAATCTGTGATCTACTAGATGTATTAATCTGTGATCTACTATATGTATTAATCTGTGATCTACTAGATGTATTAATCTGTGATCTACTAGATGTATTAATCTGTGCTACTCTATCAGAATGTACTATATGTCTCTGCCATTTGTGGTTTACAAGGACTTAGTCAATAGTTCATTTGGATGCGTTAGGTAGCTTGCTGCATAGTGGTTAGAGTGTCAGATTTATAACCAAAAGGTTGCAAGATTGAATCCCCGAGCTGACAAGGTAAATATTTGCCCTTAAACAAGGCATTTAACCCACTGTTCCCCTGTAGGCTGTCATTGCAAATAATAATTAGTTTAACTGACTTCTCTAGTTAAATAAAGTTTAAAATAAAATTTAAAATTCTAAAAATGTGTTTATATTTTTTCAGGAGGATCTATTTTCCTCCAATCAATGTTCTGTTGGGATGATCAATGTCTACAAAGTATAGCTATTGATTATAGAAGTTATTTTTAGCCACCTAGCTAACTGTTGTTATTCTGCTTAGGCTATATGTGTCCTTTTCAAGATCGACTTTGGTTTTAATGGCTCCAGGACATTTTCATAAATCCATAACCACATAATTAAAATGTAAAAATCAACAGTCAGAAAACATTACATAGATTAGAAGGGGGAATGTTGAAAGGTACTATACTAGTATACTTTTATTACTGATACTATTATAGCTGGTAGCATAAATTACCAGATATAATATGACTCTCGAGCACTGCTGTGCGTGTGTGTGTGTGTGTGTGTGTGTGTGTGTGTGTGTGTGTGTGTGTGTGTGTGTGTGTGTGTGTGTGTGTGTGTGTGTGTGTGTGTGTGTCTGACTTTCTCTCTTTTTCCCCCCCTGGGAATCACTGAGAGCAGAATAAAGCACGGATTAATTAGGAGAACTATGATAGAGGTTCGAAGAGAACACACACACACACTCACATGCGTACACACACAGAGACATAAAAACACACACACGCACACACACACACATACTGTAGATACACACAAAGAGACATAAAAACACACACACACACACAGAGAGACATAAAAACACACACACACAGAGAGATAAAAACACACAGACACACAGACAGAGAGAGATAAAAACACACACACACACAATGTAGATACACACACAGAGACATAAAAACACACAAAGAGACATAAAAACACACACACAAAGAGACATAAAAAAACACACACACAGAGACATAAAAACACACACACCTTCGGAAAGTATTCAGACCCCTTAACTGTTTAAACATTTTATTACGTTACAGCCTCCTTCTAAAATGGATTGGGGGGAAAAAAATTCCTCATCAATCCACACAAAACTCCGTAATGACAAAGAGAAAACAGATGTTTAATTTTTTGGGCAAATATATTTAAAAAAATAAAAACAGAAATACATTATTTAAAGAAGTATTCAGACCGTGTGCTAAAAATTGAGCTCAGGTGCATCCTATTTCCATTGATCATCCTTGAGATGTTTCAACAACTTGATTGGAGTTCACCTGTGGTAAGTTCAATTGATTGGACATGATTTGGACAGGCACACACCTGTCTATATAAGGTCCCACAGTTGACACTGCAACCCAGTCTGGGTTGCACTGTCAACTGTGCTTCATGTCTGGAGGAAACCTACCACCATCACTACGGTGAAGCATAGTGGTGGCAGCGTCATATCTAGAGGAAACCTGGCACCATCCCTACGGTGAAGCATGGTGGTGGCAGCATCATGTCTAGAGGAAACCTGGCACCATCCCTACGGTGAAGCATGGTGGTGGCAGCGTCATGTCTAGAGGAAACCTGGCACCATCCCTACGGTGAAGCATGGTGGTGGCAGCGTCATGTCTAGAGGAAACCTGGCACCATCCCTACGGTGAAGCATGGTGGTGGCAGCGTCATGTCTAGAGGAAACCTGGCACCATCCCTACGGTGAAGCATGGTGGTGGCAGCGTCATGTCTAGAGGAAACCTGGCACCATCCCTACGGTGAAGCACATTTGACAGTGCATGTTAGAGCAAAAAAAGAGCCATGTGGGAACATTAGAGGTCTTGCTAGCTATAGATATAGCTGTAATGTGACAGTAGAGAGCTGGCTAGCTATAGATATAGCTGTAATGTGACAGTAGAGAGCTGGCTAGCTATAGATATAGCTATAATGTGACAGTAGAGGTCTGGCTAGCTATATATATAGCTGTTCAATGACAGTAGAGAGCTGGCTAGCTATAGATATAGCTGTAATGTGACAGTAGAGGTCTGGTTAGCTATAGATATAGCTGTAATGTGACAGTAGAGAGCTGGTTAGCTATAGATATAGCTGTAATGTGACAGTAGAGGTCTGGCTAGCTATATATATAGCTGTTCAATGACAGTAGAGTTCTGGCTAGCTATATATATAGCTGTTCAATGACAGTAGAGAGCTGGCTAGCTATAGATATAGCTGTAATGTGACAGTAGAGGTCTGGTTAGCTATAGATATAGCTGTAATGTGACAGTAGAGAGCTGGCTAGCTATAGATATAGCTGTAATGTGACAGTAGAGGTCTGGCTAGCTATAGATATAGCTGTTCAATGACAGTAGAGGCCTTGCTAGCTATAGATATAGCTATAATGTGACAGTAGAGGTCTGGCTAGCTATAGATATAGCTGTAATGTGACAGTAGAGAGCTGGCTAGCTATAGATATAGCTGTAATGTGACAGTAGAGAGCTGGCTAGCTATAGATATAGCTGTAATGTGACAGTAGAGGTCTGGCTAGCTATAGATATAGCTGTAATGTGACAGTAGAGGTCTGGCTAGCTATAGATATAGCTGTAATGTGACAGTAGAGAGCTGGCTAGCTATAGATATAGCTGTAATGTGACAGTAGAGGTCTGGCTAGCTATAGATATAGCTGTAATGTGACAGTAGAGGTCTGGCTAGCTATAGATATAGCTGTAATGTGACAGTAGAGGTCTGGCTAGCTATAGATATAGCTGTAATGTGACAGTAGAGGTCTGGCTAGCTATAGATATAGCTGTAATGTGACAGTAGAGAGCTGGCTAGCTATAGATATAGCTGTAATGTGACAGTAGAGGTCTGGCTAGCTATAGATATAGCTGTAATGTGACAGTAGAGTTTGCATTTAGCAGACGCTTTTATCCAAAGCGACTTACAGTCATGTGTGCATACATTCTACGTATGGGTGGTCCCGGGAATCGAACCCACTACCCTGGCGCCATGCTCTACCAACTGAGCTACAGAAGGACCACTATCCTCATCAGAGAGGTCTTTGAAACCTTGAATAAGGGTTTCAAATTTGAGGAAATGACACTCTCTCTAATTGTTTTATATTTTTTACATTCTGTCATGAAATGCAGCTCCGTCTCGGGTTCTGCTGTTGTTCAGTGGTTGTACAGCCTTTCCTCTACAGGGAGCCAGGTTCTGCTGTTGTTCAGTGGTTACACAGCCTTTCCTCTACAGGGAGCCAGGTTCTGCTGTTGTACAGTGGTTGTACAGCCTTTCCTCTACAGGGAGACCGGTTCTGCTGTTGTACAGTGGTTGTACAGCCTTTCCTCTACAGGGAGCCAGGTTCTGCTGTTGTACAGTGGTTGTACAGCCTTTCCTCCACAGGGAGCCAGGTTCTGCTGGTGTGCAGTGGTTGCACAGCCTTTCCTCTACAGGGAGCCAGGTTCTGCTGTTGTTCAGTGGTTACACAGCCTTTCCTCTACAGGGAGCCAGGTTCTGCTGTTGTTCAGTGGTTGCACAGCCTTTCCTCTACAGGGAGCCAGGTTCTGCTGTTGTTCAGTGGTTGCACAGCCTTTCCTCTACAGGGAGCCAGGTTCTGCTGTTGTTCAGTGGTTGCACAGCCTTTCCTCTACAGGGAGCCAGGTTCTGCTGTTGTACAGTGGTTGTACAGCCTTTCCTCTACAGGGAGCCAGGTTCTGCTGTTGTACAGTGGTTGCACAGCCTTTCCTCTACAGGGAGCCAGGTTCTGCTGTTGTACAGTGGTTGTACAGCCTTTCCTCCACAGGGAGCCAGGTTCTGCTGGTGTGCAGTGGTTGCACAGCCTTTCCTCTACAGGGAGACAGGTTCTGCTGTTGTTCAGTGGTTGCACAGCCTTTCCTCTACAGGGAGCCAGGTTCTGCTGTTGTTCAGTGGTTGCACAGCCTTTCCTCTACAGGGAGCCAGATTCTGCTGTTGTACAGTGGTTGTACAGCCTTTCCTCCAGAGGGAGCCAGGTTCTGCTGTGGTTGCACAGCCTTTCCTCCACAGGGAGCCAGGTTCTGCTGTTGTGCAGTGGTTGTACAGCCTTTCCTCTACAGGGAGACAGGTTCTGCTGTTGTGCAGTGGTTGTACAGCCTTTCCTCCACAGGGAGCCAGGTTTTCCCTACCCTTCTCAATGGCAAGGCTGTGTTCACTGAGCCTGTACTTTGTCAAGATTTTTCTAAGGTTTGATCAGTAACCATGGTCAAATAGATAGTCACGGTGTACTGTCGATTTTTGTTAAGATTTTTTAAATAATTGGTTTAATTTACCAAGCAAGTTCACTGAGAACACATTCTCAATTACAGCAACAACCTGGGGAAGAGTTACAGATGGGAGGGGGGATGAATGAGACAATTGTAAACTGGAGATAATTAGGTGGTTATGATGGTATGAGGGCCAGATTGGGAATTTAGCCAGGACACCGGGGTTAACACCTCTACTGTTACAATAAGAGTCATGGGATCTTTAGTTAACACCTCTACTGTTACAATAAGAGTCATGGGATCTTTAGTTAACACCTCTACTGTTACAATAAGAGTCATGGGATCTTTAGTTAACATCTCTACTGTTACAATAAGAGTCATGGGATCTTTAGTTAACACCTCTACTGTTACAATAAGAGTCATGGGATCTTTAGTTAACACCTCTACTGTTACAATAAGAGTCATGGGATCTTTAGTTAACACCTCTACTGTTACAATAAGAGTCATGGGATCTTTAGTTAACACCTCTACTGTTACAATAAGAGTCATGGGATCTTTAGTTAACATCTCTACTGTTACAATAAGAGTCATGGGATCTTTAGTTAACACCTCTACTGTTACAATAAGAGTCATGGGATCTTTAGTTAACACCTCTACTGTTACAATAAGAGTCATGGGATCTTTAGTTAACACCTCTACTGTTACAATAAGAGTCATGGGATCTTTAGTTAACACCTCTACTGTTACAATAAGAGTCATGGGATCTTTAGTTAACATCTCTACTGTTACAATAAGAGTCATGGGATCTTTAGTTAACATCTCTACTGTTACAATAAGAGTCATGGGATCTTTAGTTAACTCCTCTACTGTTACAATAAGAGTCATGGGATCTTTAGTTAACACCTCTACTGTTACAATAAGAGTCATGGGATCTTTAGTTAACATCTCTACTGTTACAATAAGAGTCATGGGATCTTTAGTTAACATCTCTACTGTTACAATAAGAGTCATGGGATCTTTAGTTAACACCTCTACTGTTACAATAAGAGTCATGGGATCTTTAGTTAACACCTCTACTGTTACAATAAGAGTCATGGGATCTTTAGTTAACACCTCTACTGTTACAATAAGAGTCATGGGATCTTTAGTTAACACCTCTACTGTTACAATAAGAGTCATGGGATCTTTAGTTAACATCTCTACTGTTACAATAAGAGTCATGGGATCTTTAGTTAACACCTCTACTGTTACAATAAGAGTCATGGGATCTTTAGTTAACATCTCTACTGTTACAATAAGAGTCATGGGATCTTTAGTTAACTCCTCTACTGTTACAATAAGAGTCATGGGATCTTTAGTTAACATCTCTACTGTTACAATAAGAGTCATGGGATCTTTAGTTAACACCTCTACTGTTACAATAAGAGTCATGGGATCTTTAGTTAACATCTCTACTGTTACAATAAGAGTCATGGGATCTTTAGTTAACACCTCTACTGTTACAATAAGAGTCATGGGATCTTTAGTTAACATCTCTACTGTTACAATAAGAGTCATGGGATCTTTAGTTAACATCTCTACTGTTACAATAAGAGTCATGGGATCTTTAGTTAACATCTCTACTGTTACAATAAGAGTCATGGGATCTTTAGTTAACATCTCTACTGTTACAATAAGAGTCATGGGATCTTTAGTTAACATCTCTACTGTTACAATAAGAGTCATGGGATCTTTAGTTAACATCTCTACTGTTACAATAAGAGTCATGGGATCTTTAGTTAACACCTCTACTGTTACAATAAGAGTCATGGGATCTTTAGTTAACACCTCTACTGTTACAATAAGAGTCATGGGATCTTTAGTTAACATCTCTACTGTTACAATAAGAGTCATGGGATCTTTAGTTAACACCTCTACTGTTACAATAAGAGTCATGGGATCTTTAGTTAACACCTCTACTGTTACAATAAGAGTCATGGGATCTTTAGTTAACTCCTCTACTGTTACAATAAGAGTCATGGGATCTTTAGTTAACACCTCTACTGTTACAATAAGAGTCATGGGATCTTTAGTTAACACCTCTACTGTTACAATAAGAGTTATGGGATCTTTAGTTAACATCTCTACTGTTACAATAAGAGTCACGGGATCTTTAGTTAACACCTCTACTGTTACAATAAGAGTCATGGGATCTTTAGTTAACATCTCTACTGTTACAATAAGAGTCATGGGATCTTTAGTTAACACCTCTACTGTTACAATAAGAGTCATGGGATCTTTAGTTAACATCTACTGTTACAATAAGAGTCATGGGATCTTTAGTTAACACCTCTACTGTTACAATAAGAGTCATGGGATCTTTAGTTAACATCTCTACTGTTACAATAAGAGTCATGGGATCTTTAGTTAACACCTCTACTGTTACAATAAGAGTCATGGGATCTTTAGTTAACACCTCTACTGTTACAATAAGAGTCATGGGATCTTTAGTTAACATCTCTACTGTTACAATAAGAGTCATGGGATCTTTAGTTAACACCTCTACTGTTACAATAAGAGTCATGGGATCTTTAGTTAACTCCTCTAC
>NC_068439.1:4473026-4480526 GCF_023373465.1 Oncorhynchus keta | reverse complement strand
TTTACAGTCTAACCAGCCACCTAGGTATTTGTAGTTGTCCACATATTCTAAGTCAGAACCGTCCAGAGTAGTGACGCTGGACGTGCGGGCAGGTGCAGGCAGCGATCGGTTGAAGAGCAAGCATTTAGTTTTAGTTAACACAGTGTCCATAGAAGGGCCAGAGGTATACAGAATGGTGTCGTCTGCGTAGAGGTGGATCAGAGACTCACCATCAGCAAGAGCGACATCATTGATGTATACACAGAATTTAACTATGTAGCACCCCCATCCAGGCTGCCAGAGGTCGGTACAACAGGATCTTCGATTTGACACACTGAACTCAATCAGAGAAGTAGTTGGTGAACCAGGCGAGACAATCATTTGAGAAACCAAGGATGTTGAGTCTGCCTATATAGAGGAAGGACTGAGTAATAACACACTAAGGACAGAGATGCTTAATGTGAGTCTGGAAGGAGAGTTTACAGTCGAACCAGACACCTAGGTATTTGTAGTGGATGTGGATTATGTATGTCTAAAAGGTCTGATCTTGGGGTGGGGGTGTGTCCCGCAGGTCTGGGAGAGTGTCCCGCAGGTCTGGGAGTGTGTCCCGCAGGTCTGGGGGTGTGTCCCGCAGGTCTGGGAGTGTGTCCCGCAGGTCTGGGAGTGTGTCCCGCAGGTCTGGGAGAGTGTCCCGCAGGTCTGGGAGTGTGTCCCGCAGGTCTGGGGGTGTATCCCACAGGTCTGGGGGTCTGTTCCGCAGGTCTGGGAGTGTGTCCCGCAGGTCTGGGAGAGTGTCCCGCAGGTCTGGGAGTGTGTCCCGCAGGTCTGGGAGAGTGTCCCGCAGGTCTGGGAGTGTGTCCCGCTGGTCTGGGAGTGTGTCCCGCAGGTCTGGGAGTGTGTCCCGCTGGTCTGGGAGTGTGTCCCGCAGGTCTGGGAGAGTGTCCCGCAGGTCTGGGAGAGTGTCCCGCAGGTCTGGGAGTGTGTCCCGCAGGTCTGGGAGAGTGTCCCGCAGGTCTGAGAGAGTGTCTCGCAGGTCTGGGAGAGTGTCCCGCAGGTCTGGGAGAGTGTCCCGCAGGTCTGAGAGAGTGTCTCGCAGGTCTGGGAGAGTGTCCCGCAGGTCTGGGAGAGTGTCCCGCAGGTCTGGGAGTGTGTCCCGCAGGTCTGGGAGTGTGTCCCGCAGGTCTGGGAGAGTGTCCTGCTGGTCTGGGAGAGTGTCACTCAGGTCTGGGACATCTGAGAGAGTGTCCTGCTGGTCTGGGAGAGTGTCCCGCAGGTCTGGGAGTGTGTCCCGTCCCGCAGGTCTGGGAGAGTGTCCCGCAGGTCTGGGACATCTGAGAGAGTGTCCCGCAGGTCTGGGAGTGTGTCCCGCAGGTCTGGGAGTGTGTCCCGCAGGTCTGGGAGAGTGTCCCGCAGGTCTGGGAGTGTGTCCCGCAGGTCTGGGAGAGTGTCCCGCAGGTCTGGGAGAGTGTCCCGCAGGTCTGGGAGAGTGTCCCGTCCCGCAGGTCTGGGAGAGTGTCCCGCAGGTCTGGGACATCTGAGAGAGTGTCCCGCAGGTCTGGGACATCTGAGAGAGTGTCCCGCAGGTCTGGGAGTGTGTCCCGCAGGTCTGGGAGAGTGTCCCGCAGGTCTGGGACATCTGAGAGAGTGTCCCGCTGGTCTGGGAGAGTGTCCTGCTGGTCTGGGAGTGTGTCCTGCTGGTCTGGGAGAGTGTTCCGCTGGTCTGGGACATCTGGGAGAGTGTCCCGCTGGTCTGGGAGAGTGTCCCGCTGTTCTGGGAGAGTGTCCCTCAGGTCTGGGAGAGGCCAGGGTGGAGTGGTGGGCAAGGTAGATAATAGGAGTTGAGGCACAGCCACGGGAAATGCTTGTGTTTACTCAATCTGTGGTAGCAGGGTGGAAGTATTTTTGTGGAAGTGTTTCTCTCTTTCTCTCTTTCTTTCTCACTCTCTCGCTCTCTCGCTACAAATAGGAACTAATCACTCTTGCTTTTCCACCCGCGTTGCTTTTTATGGAGCTAAAGGAACAGGCCTGATGACTTAGACTGTGTTCCAAACTACACACTATTCCCTATATGGTCCATCGGGCTCTGGTCTAAAGTAGTGCACTATATAGGGCATGTAGTGCCATTTGGGCCAAACCCTTCCACATTCTATCACTGCTCCAACACACTGCATTATTCAACTATGAACAGACAGTTCTTCTTCTTTTTCCTACACTCCCCCCCTTTTTCTTTCTGTCTTTTATTTCCTGACTTCCTCTTCCTGTTCTCCACTTTTTACTGTGTCTGTCAGTTTCTACATGTATTTTTTTACACCTCTTTTGTAATTCTTTATTTCATTATTTTTCTTTTTCTTCATCTATCTTTGCTGTCTCCTATCTTTCCTCTTATCTAACTTACCGTCTCTCCCCATTGGTCACTGTCACAGCAACAGTAACCTTCTTCACTTCTCTATGACTGGTGCAGCACATTAAGCTTTTTCTAGGTCTGGAATGAATGGGACTGTACAGATAGGTGGTCTTTTTAGATGTATAATCTATCATCACCAGTGTAGAGTGTTGTACGTTTGGCAGGACACTGTTACTACAGTATATAACAGGTACCGGAATGATCAGACACTATATTGCAGTTATTTGGCCAATAGCAGAGAAGGAACAAATTGATATCATCTGTGAGAATATATCCCTTGGCTGTTGACTCCTAAGTGTGGATATCAAATTAGTGTCATATTAGGACATTCTCGGATGTATCCTATAGACGGATTAAGCCATGGACTACTGGTCCTGCTGGGATAGAGGAGCAATATAGTAATAATGGAACATTAATATAACAAGTATTAACAGGGTATAGGGCGAGTAATATAACTAGTATTAATAGGGTATGCGGTGAGTAATATAACTAGTATTAACAGAGTATAGGGTGAATAATATAACTAGTATTAATAGGGTATAGGGTGAGTAATATAACTAGAATTAACAGGGTATAGGGTGAATAATATAACTAGTATTAATAGGGTATAGGGTGAATAATATAACTAGTATTAATAGGGTATAGGGTGAGTAATATAACTAGAATTAATAGGGTATAGGGTGAGTAATATAACTAGTATTAATAGGGTATAGGGTGAGTAATATAACTAGAATTAATAGGGTATAGGGTGAGTAATATAACTAGAATTAATAGGGTATAGGGTGAGTAATATAACTAGAATTAATAGGGTATAGGGTGAGTAATATAACTAGTATTAATAGGGTATAGGGTGAGTAATATAACTAGTATTAATAGGGTATAGGGTGAGTAATATAACTAGTATTAATAGGGTATAGGGTGAGTAATATAACTAGTATTAATAGGGTATAGGGTGAGTAATATAACTAGTATCAATAGGGTATAGGGTGAGTAATATAACTAGTATTAATAGGGTATATAACTAGTATTAATAGGGTATAGGGTGAGTAATATAACTAGTATTAATAGGGTATAGGGTGAGTAATATAACTAGTATTAATAGGGTATAGGGTGAGTAATATAACTAGTATTAATAGGGTATAGGGTGAGTAATATAACTAGTATTAATAGGGTATGCGGTGAGTAATATAACTAGAATTAATAGGGTATAGGGTGAATAATATAACTAGTATTAATAGGGTATAGGGTGAGTAATATAACTAGAATTAATAGGGTATAGGGTGAGTAATATAACTAGAATTAATAGGGTATGCGGTGAGTAATATAACTAGAATTAATAGGGTATAGGGTGAATAATATAACTAGTATTAATAGGGTATATGGTGAATAATATAACTACTATTAATAGGGTATGCGGTGAGTAATATTACTAGTATTAACATGGTATAGGGTGAATAATATAACTAATATTAACAGGGTGTAGGGTGAATAATATAACTAGTATTAACAGGGTATACGGTGAGTAATATAGTTAGTATTAATAGAGTATAGGATGAATAATTGAACTAGTTTAAATAGGGTATAGGGTAAATAATATAACTACTATTATTAGGGTATAGGGTGAATAATATAACTACTATTATTACGGTATAGGGTGAATAATATAACTACTATTATTAGGGTATAGGGTGAATAATATAACTACTATTATTACTGTATAGGGTGAATAATATAACTAATATTATTAGGAAGACTAATATAGTGACTATTAATATGGTGAATAATATAGCTAGTATTAATAGGGTGAATAATATAGCTAATATTCATAGGGGGTGAATACTATAGCTGGTATTAATAGGGTGAATAATATAGCTAATATTCATAGGGGGTGAATAATATAGCTGGTATTAATAGGGTGAATAATATAGCTAGTATTAATAGGGTGAATAATATAGCTGGTATTAATAGGGTGAATAATATAGCTAGTATTAATAGGGTGAATAATATAGCTAATATTAATAGAGGGTGAATAATATAGCTAATATTAATAGGGTGAATAATATAGCCAGTATTTATAAGTTATAGGGTGAGTAATATAACTAGTATTAATAGCGTATAGGGTGAGTAATATAACTAGTATTAATAGGGTATAGGGTGAATAATATAACTAGTATTAATAGCGTATAGGGTGAGTAATATAACTAGTATTAATAGGGTGAATAATATAGCGAATATTATTAGGGTATAGGTGAATAATATAGCTAGTATCAATAGGGTGAATAATATAGCTAGTATTAATAGGGTGAATAATATAGCTAATATTAATAGGGTGAATAATACAGCTAATATTAATAGGGTGAATAATATAGCTAGTATTAATAGGGTTAATAATATAGCTAGTATCAATAGGTGAATAATATATCTAGTATTAATAGGGTATACAGTGAATAATATAGTTTGTATTAATAGGGCTAATAATATAGCTAATATTAATATGGTGAATAATATAGCTAGTATTAATAGGATGAATAATATAGCTAGTACTAATAGGGTGAATAATATAGCTAATATTCATAGGGTGAATAATATAGCTGGTATTAATAGGGTGAATAATATAGCTAGTATTAATAGGGTGAATAAAATAGCTGGTATTAATAGGTTGAATAATATAGCTAGTACTAATAGGGTGAATCATATAGCTAGTATTAATAGGGTGAATAATATAGCTAATATTAATAGGATGAATAATATAGCTAGTAGTATTAATAGGGTGAATAATATAGCTAATATTAATATGATGAATAATATAGCTAGTATTAATAGGGTGAATAATATAGCTAGTACTAATAGGGTATACGGTGAATAATATAGGTAGTTTTAACAGGTTGAAAAATATAGCTAGTATTAATAGGGTGAATAATATAGTGAGTATTAATCGGGTATATGGTGAGTAGTATAGCAAATATTAATTAGGTCTGAATAATATATCTACTATTAATAGGGAGAACAATATAGCTAATATTCATATGGTATAGGGTGAATAATATAGCTGTTGTTATTAGGGCACAGGGTGAATAAAATAGCTGTTGTTAATAGGTTATATAGCCAGTATCAATAGGGTGAATAATATAGATAGTATTAATAGGGTGAATAATACAGCTGTTGTTATTGTACACAGGGTGAATAATATAGCTGCTATTAATAGGGTATAAAGTGCATATTATAACTAATATTAATATGGTATAAGGTAAATAATATAGCTAGTATTAATAGGGTGAATAATATAGCTAGTATTAATAGGGTGAATAATATAGTGAGTATTAATAGGGTGAATAATATAGTGAGTATTAATAGGGTATACGGTGAGTAGTATAGCAAATATTAATTAGGTCTGAATAATATATCTACTATTAATAGGGAGAACAATATAGCTAATATTACTATGGTATAGGGTGAATAATATAGCTGTTGTTATTAGGGCACAGGGTGAATAATATAGCTGTTGTTATTAGGGCACAGGTTGAATAATATAGCTGCTATTAATAGGGTATAAAGTGCATATTATAACTAATATTAATATGGTATAAGGTAAATAATATAGCTAGTATTAATAGGGTGAATAATATATCTAATATTAATAGTGTATACAGTGAATAATATAGCTAGCATTAATAGGGTGAATAATATAGCTGGTATTAATAGGGCGAATAATATAGTGAGTATTAATAGGGTGAATAATATAGCTAGTATTAATAGGGTGAATAATATAGCTAGTATTAATAGTGTATACAGTGAATAATATAGCTAGTATTAATAGGGTGAATAATATAGCTAGTATTAATAGGGTGAATAATATAGCTAATATTAATAGGGTGAATAATATAGCTGGTATTAATAGGGTGAATAATATAGCTAGTATTAATAGGGTGAATAATATAGCTAGTATTAATAGGGTGAATAATATAGCTAGTATTAATAGGGTGAATAATATAGCTGGTATTAATAGGGTGAATAATATAGCTAGTATTAATAGGGTGAATAATATAGCTAGTATTAATAGTGTATACGGTGAATAATATAGCTAATATTAATAGGGTGAATAATATAGCTAGTATTAATAGGGTGAATAATATAGCTAATATTAATAGGGTGAATAATATAGCTAATATTAATAGGGTGAATAATATAGCTAGTATTAATAGGGTGAATAACATAATTTATATTAATAGCGTATATGTTGAATAATATAGCTAGTATTAATAGGGTGAATAAAATAGCTGGTATTAATAGGTTGAATAATATAGCTAGTATTAATAGGGTGAATACTATAGCTAGTATTAATAGGGTGAATAACATAATTTGTATTAATAGCATATATGTTGAATAATATAGCTATTATTAATAGAGTATATGTTGAATAATATAGCTAGTATTAATAGAGTATATGTTGAATAATATAGCTAGTATTAATAGAGTGAATAATATAGATGGTATTATTAGAGTTATTATGAATAAGGAGAATACTATAGAGAAACCTATTTTTAATAGATTGAATATTATAGGTATTATTAATACAAACTATATTCACCGTAAACCCTATTTATACTATTTGTATTATTCACAGTATTAATACTAAATATATGATTTACCATATACCATAGTAATACTAGTTATACAAATAATCTTATACCCTACTAATACTAACTATATTATTCACCCTATTAATACTAAATCTATAAATCACCATAGACATTATTAATACTAGTTATTCACCCTATTAATACCAGCTATATTATTCAAACACAACATATATTTATGTTAGATCGGTCACCAAATCCCAAAAACTCACAGCCATTTCCCAGCCAGAGACATAGTCACAAAAGCAGAATTAGAGATGGAAAAATGAATCACTAACCTTCGATAATCTTCATCAGATGACACTCATATGACATCATGTTACACAATACATTCATGTTTTGTTCGATAATATGCATATTAATATCCGGAGTAATTACAGAGAGCCACATCATATCACAGAAATACTCATCATAAACTTTGACGAAAGATACATGTTTTACATATAATTAAAGATACATTCGTTGTTAATGCAACCACTG